>NC_092209.1:44070944-44076890 GCF_043381705.1 Parasteatoda tepidariorum | reverse complement strand
ATATAATTTATTAAGAAAATTTAAATTTATTATTAAACTTATTTGTTTTTACTAAAACAAGCTATAAATCGTTTTCTTTAAAATGTATATCGTAATGTGAGTGACATAAAAATTTACAATTCATTTGATTATTTGCTTGGATGAAAAAAAAATATTTGGTATATTGAAACTCACTTAGTTATTTGGAGTTTTAACAGCTTGTAATTTTACTAATTTAATAAAACGTATTTCCAAATGAAAAGAATTTCGATTTCCTCTCTATCCATGAAAATGTTTCAATATCATTAAACTAAAGTACAAATAAAACTAGTGTCATAGGTGACGGGATTTTAGACAAACGCTGAGAAAGTCCAGAACATTACATGAAGAGGAGAGAATGTTTTTAGAGTTAACTTCAATTGCAGGAATTGTTTTAAAATATATTTTGTAAGCAAAAAAAATCTTTTTTTTTAAAACAATTAATTAATTTAACTAAATTAGTTAAATATTATAGAAAATTGGTAATATTAAAAATTCATAAATTAGTTCATTAAATATTACATTATTATTTAGAGAAGAAATAATTTGCTGCAATTTACACTGAAATTAAATTAATTTTCGAAAATTATTTGAAATTTAAAAATACAAAACGATTTAAAACATTTAAAGATTTAGTATAATAAATTAAGCAATAAATATTGAAAAAAATTCAATCTATTGAATAAGTTGAACAAAAAAAAAATAACCTGTTTATTACTTTTAGTTTGAGTGGGGGTTCAAAAATCAAAAAGAATGCAAAATATTCACATCTATTCAAACAGAAATACTATAGCACAGTGAGTGATTTACGATGACAGCTTATACGCCTCTCAATTTGTGAGCAGTAGGAGGTTGAGGGGGAAGGAAATATTCTAGAGGAGAAAAAGACGGGTTCGCCGCTCTAGAGGCAGATCGTGAACCCATGAAAACACGGGCAAGCCGCTTTCAGCATGGAAATCAAGCCCGTAATATAACGGGCTTGACGCCAGGAGGGTTAAGGGAGACCTTGACCAATACAATCTTAAGTTTTTGCAGCATTTGGTAATTTATATGAAAATTCGCTTTTCATAATACAACTCTTTTATATATAAATATTTAAAAAAAATTGTAAATATCAGTAAACATTTCCCATCTTCAGTATTTTGTTACTTTAGCCAATAACATTTGAAGTTTTATTGAAAACATATTTTAATACTTTACATGTTATAAATTTAAAAAAGAAATTATGTTTTAAAGTGAAATTCTTATTTATAGGAATTCTTATTTATAGGAATAAGGGAAATATTAAGGGAATAAGCTGTATTTTGCTATTTTTAAGGGCATTTTTTCAGGGATTTTTTTAGTCATCTATGTTCTGACTTCATTAACCACTAAAGTCTCCTTAAGACTTACTACTTAGCATTTTTTTCTTTTAAAGTGCTTAAATTTTTTTCACTTTTTTAACATATAATGAAATATTTTCAAATAATATATTCACTTAAATTTAAGAGCAAATTATAAAGAGAAAAATATCAAAGCTGGAAACACAAGAGTTGAACGATTTAAAAACAAAAATCTAAAAGTTCTAAGCAAGATTGAAGCAAATGTAAAGAGCTAACCTGAACATTTTTATCTGGATGATAAGCATAACGATAGAGACACGGCAGTACCATTGGACCTCTTTCTGGATCCATTCTGGATGGTTTATCATGCCAGTTCTTTTTTGCATGGCAATGCTTTTCAGCATCTGCTCGACAGCGTTTATATAAAATAGGATCTAGCCTGAAATAACGAAAAGAATTGCATTAAAATGCATTACATTCATTTATACTATAACTTAAATCAAGAAAGTATTGTGAAAAAAAAGAAAATGAAGTTGAATTTTTGTTTATTAAAGTTCTCTATTTTATAAAAATAACCTACGATTGCATATAAGTACCCACATCATTAATAAAATTTTTATTACAACTTAATACAATTATTTCTGCCTCTTGTACATCTTATAATAAAATTGATTTGTCTTATTAAAAAGTCTAGCTGATTAAATGACAACTTTTTATTCCCTTTTCAAGAACATAAATGTACTCCCTTAATAATAGAAGGAAGAAAAAAAACATGTTATGAACTACAGCAAGCATAGAACATTAATTTCTTCAGCCAAGCTTTAGGCAGTTTTCTATGGATATTACATTTTGTAAAAAGCATCCTAATTTTCCATACATTGCGAAACTGATTTTAACTAAAAATTGAAGAGAATGGGATTGAATTTTTCAAAATTAATAAATTTTAATGGTATAAAAATTAACAAAATTTCAAGCCTTTGTAAAAAAATGAAAACATGCATTATTTTATTCTCTTAACTCCAGGAATATAACAAAATAGAGTGTAAATATTTAATAAATACCAAAAATTCTTTAGGGAATAATTCAAATGTTTACAAAATGTTCTTAAAATCAATATTTACATTAAAATAATAAAGCTTTTCAAAGAAAATCTATAATTTTTAAATTTAATCAAGCATTTTTAAAAAGAAACTGGTGTGAAAACTCTAATAAAATCTTCAAAATGGAAAATTGACAATACAATTATTTTTATTATCATTCCAATATTTCAGCTTATGAAAATGCAACAACTTTATTAGACACATAACATTTCAATATTTTTAGGAACATATACAGCTGATACTTACTTAAAATCCCTGGATACAAAATATTGAATCTGAAGTAATTTCTCTTTGCACTCTAAGCTCATGTGTGTTGAGTCAAAATGCTTCATTAAGCAAGACATAACCCTAAAAAAAATTAATAATTTAGCATTGCTATAAAAGAGAAAGTCTAGATACCTTTAAAAATAGCCTGTTTTCAAATATACATTAAAAAAATATAAAACATTTAATCAGAAAAACTTTTCAGGAGCAACATTTATTTGCTTATTTATCTATTCCATATATTTTATAAATAAGACAAATGAAAATAATGTACCAAATAAACAATAATATTTGCACTTAATTAAAAACTTCTAAATCTCTAATTATATATACCACAGAATAAATTACTTAACAAATAATTTGCTAATTAAATAATAATAAATTATTTTTAGTATATTTAGTTTATATAAATTTATTACGTTTAAACAGTTTTCCAATTCTTAACTAATATTCTTTGATATTATTGAAAAATTTTCTATTTAATTATAAATATTTATATAAAAATTTTAAAAAATGACTAAATTTAATTTTCTATACAAACATAAAATAAATACCAAAATACTATGTTTCTTAATATAATTCTGTATACTTTTTTAATTTCAATTTTTTTTAACCCTAACATTTAAGTTCCGACCACAAGTCCACACCTTAAAGTACCTTAATTTTAGTACTTCATCATTAAATTAGATTTACATAACAATTTTAACCTATAATTAACAAAAACTTAAAATTTCAAAAAAAAATTATATATATTAGTTGCATGAAATAAAAAATTCTTAAAACATCTACCATAGCCAGATAGATTTAGATTCAATATTAAAATATCTGATGTTTTTTTATTTTTAACAAAATAAAAAAACTTAAAACAAAACAGCAAAATTTTCCACACACACACATAACGTTTTCCAAAAATCAAAAACTAAATACATAACACAATATGTACATAACACATTACGTACATAACACAATACTAAAAGTGCCTCAAAGAACCCTTTGGTAAAGTGCCGCTTAGTTTCTTTCTATAAATTTCATAAACTTAAAAATCTCTCTTTTGCAACTCTGGGCTTAATTAATATGCTGTAAAAAGTTAAAAGTTATAGGGTTTTTTTCTTAAAATAAATGTGACAGACTTTTTTTTTAATTTAATACCTTCCTTCTCCTGGTTTTTCATGAGAACATACAGCATCTACAACTGGTTGACAGGCCTCTTGTAAAACCGGATCTACTCTCCAATCTTCTCCCACATCACTTTGCTTTAATAATGATTCCAGCTAAACAGACACAAAATAACAAAAATATTTAATATACTCAAGCTTTATATTCAAAGAAAAAATATGAGCAGTTTCAACATTAATATTATCCGAGATGAATTTGGTAAAAAAAAAAAACAACTAAGCCGAAAATAGAAATCCAAAAACATTGTGCGCCAAATACTTATTAAAATAATGAAGAAATACCTGAAATTTAAATATATAAAAATGACCTATAGTAGTAGTACAGAATTAAAGGAAGGAATTTCAACTAAATCAGGGAAGGAAGAACATGAAGCAAATCAAAGATAAAACAAAAGTAAGAGAGAAAAAAATAGAGATAGGAGAAGAGAAAATGCGAAGAAAGGAGCACAAGTTAGAAATAAAATCAATCGCTTTAAATGTTTTTGCAATACAATATATTAAAATTGTCCCGATTAGGGATGTGAATGTTATAACACATCAAATATACCAAAAATTATAGACAACATGCAAAAGAAAGTTAGAAGGCATTCTTTCAATTGCAAGGAAAAACAAGCAGCTCCAGATTTATCTGGTTCTGTCTTGTGGATAAAATTAACTCAAACGTTGAAAAGGAAAGTTTTTTCTTTATAGTGGTAACAGCAAAGAAAAAAACCTTTTTTTTTTTATTAAATTATACTTACAGACTAAAATTTATACTTAATTTTTTATTAAATGCTTGTTAAAATAGTTTACATTTTCCAAAATTTTTCAAGTCAGAAGTAAAAAGTGTTTCAATATTCAAATATTTATATTTTAGGTAAGTGAGTACCAATAACTGTACATAAAAGAAAACTTAATCCTATAGACAAAACAAATAATTCAAACCTTAAACAAAAGTTAAAAAATGTTCACAGTGAATACAAAAAAGTTAATTATATGAGAGTGGATAAAAAAAGTTCTTGTTAGCTTGCTGCTAAAACTACCACACCCCAAAAAAAACTGAAAATAAGTTAGATGTGAAATAAGCAAGTTATAAATAGAAAGTATCTTTTAAAATAAGAGAATTAAAAAATTGGGTTTTTCAAATCTTATCTTTTATCAACCACCAAACGGGCAGTTAAGCTAAAAATAAAGTTTTTACCTCTCGACGACAAGAGTCACTAATACGACCACTATCGATTCTGGAAGGTTTTGCATGCTCCATTAGGCAGTGAAGAGTTTTACCACCAAGTTCAAGTCTTCTACCACAAAATGTATGGACATCTTTTTCGCAGGCAGCAGCAAGTTCTGGTGTTAGCTGATAGTTTTCCAATAATGTTTGACGATGTTCCAGCATTTCTGCCTGGCATTCACCAGCAACAGGATATCCTGTAAATAAGTTTTCATGAAAATAAATGGAAAAAATTACTTAAAAATATGGGTTGATATTCCCAATTGCTATTTTAAAATTATTGATAGGCATAAAGTTTTTACGGCCTCATGAAGTTTTTTTATGAACTTTCACATTTATTATGACCATTCTGACGTGAAAAGCTTGAAGGAAAAGCAAGATGTGAAGTTTAAGAGGATGAAGTTTGGAGGAGGCTATGCCCAGGAAGAAACCTCATAATGCCAATTCTGTTTCATCAACATACAGGGATGTGATTGACAAAAACACAAAAAAGAGGAAGTTTATAACTGTAGCATTAAACGTGCAAAAGAAAAAATGATATGAATTCAATAGCCAATATGATAATGATTACATTATTATCTATTCAAATAAATATAAATAAATGGTAATTATGTTCTTAAATAAAATCTTGATTAAAATAATTTTTTTTTAATAATTTAGATAACTTTGAGTAATTATGCACAAGCAGGATTTTATGTATCACATCATTTTAAAAAACATTTCTTTATTGGTTAAAGGACCTTTATGGACTTTCTCATCAGTTCTTTGTTTTTTCGATGGTCTTTTATTAACATGACTGATCTGTAGACTGCGTTTTGCAGACTTTTGATCATCAGTGTTGATAGGACAAGAAAGTT
>NC_092209.1:44038901-44069560 GCF_043381705.1 Parasteatoda tepidariorum | reverse complement strand
CCAAAAATGCGAAAACGAACATGTGATATAACGATATAAGGTCTCAAAAGTGATTCTGATTCTACCGCTCATCAGTCAAGGCCGTCTCAACATAACGAAACAATATCGTCTTCCACAGCGCGAGTTGGCATCGGAACGTAAGAGAAAGTCCTTGCGTGTATCGCTATATCGTTATATCGTCTTCTTCACTCGACGGCTTAAATCACATTTCTGATGTATCGCTTGGAATGAAAGTTGCTGTATCGGTTTGCCGATATAGGCGTTAAATCGATATGTCGCGATATATCGATTTATAGCCCAGTCCTAATCACATCATTTTAAAAAACATTTCTTTAATGGTCAAAGGACCTTTATGGACTTTCTCATGAGTTCTTTGTTTTTTCGATGGTCTTTTATTAACATGACTGATCTGTAGATTGCGCTTTGCAGACTTTTGATCATCAGTGTTGATAGGACAAGAAAGTTCATTTCTCACACAATTTTTAAAGGCCTTAGATTAAGAATCGCGATGTTGAATTTCAAAATCGCGTGAATAAGAATCGCAATGCTTGATTTTAAAATCACGTGAAAAAGAATCGCGATGCCGGATTTTAAAATCGCATGAAAAAGAATCGCGATGCCGGATTTTAAAATCGCGTGAATAAGGCGATATCGGATTTTAAAATCGCGATGTTGGATTTTAAAATAGGGTGAATAAGAATCGCGATGTTGGATTTTAAAATAGGGTGAGTAAGAATCGCGATGTTGGATTTTAAAATCGCTTGAATAAGAATCGCGATGTTGGATTTTAAAATCGCGTGAATAAGAACCACAATGTTTGATTTTAAAATAGCGTGAATAAGAATCACGATATTGAATTTTAAAATCACGTGAAGAAGAATCACGATATTGAATTTTAAAAGCACGAAAATGCAAATCGCGGTATTGAATTTTTAAATTGCGTAAATAAGAATCACGGTGCGTAATTTTTAGAGTCCGTGAGTACTTATCGCAACAAGTAATGTTTAAACCGCGTATAAATACGAAAATCGATGTTTGATATTACAACCGCGTGATAATGAATCGCAATATTGAAATTTAAAAATATATATGAATACGAATCGCGACATTGGATTTTAAACTAGTGGGAATATGAATTGCGATGTTGGGTTTTAAAAACGTTTAAATACAAATCGTGATATTGGGTTTTAAAAACGCTTAAATACAAATCGCGATATTGAATTTTTAAATTGTGTGAATGGGAATTGCGAGTAATGATTTTTAAATCGTGTAAAAACGAATCTCAACAAGTAACTTTTAAATCAGTTAAATACGAAAATCGATGATTTACATAAAAATCATCTAAATAAGAATCGCAATTTTAGCAGATTCTGGCCCAGTTCCTAATATTTAAAATTCTGTAAATCAGCCAATAAAAAGAAATCAAATATCAGCGGCCGAAACGAAACTGCTTAGTACTTATTTTCTTTTTTCCAATCTATAGCGGAAGTCGCGGTTGTCAAGGCTACGGCGTACATGCCGAAATTCTACCCATTTTCTTCTGAAGATCATTTTTTCAGGAGGCTACTGCAGGGGGGAAGTTCGTCACAAGTCCGACTATATCGTTCGTTCGACTCCCCAAAAGTGTTTGGAACATGGTCGGAAATTTTAAAAACTCTTTCATCCCTGAAAAGATAAGAGAGTAGTGTAGTAGATGACGGTATTGTTTTACCAAGGTCAACCACTTTTACCCCAGCCAGCAGATTGACATATGAAGAAAGGTTTATTGGGGGCTTCAATACTTTCGCTCTGCGGAAGAAAAAATTTTCAACAAAATATCATTTACTGCATAAAAAAATTTTCGCGTGGAAATTTATGAAAAAAGAGCAGAAGATATAGAAAAATCTGAAAAAAGCGGAAATCAGCGGATCCGCGGAAGAATCACATCCCTGAACACAGGTAATTAAAAATTTTAAGTATGAAAAAGCAGATTTGGTGTTACCATAAAATTTCAAATGCTGAAAAAAAAAACTTAAAAATTATCAAAATTAAACAAATTATGGAAGGATTATACCATGGTAAATAATTCATTTGCATTCATGATAAATAAATCATTCATTTATATTTTGAAAATATCCCTTCAAAAAATTTTCAGATTTGAAACTTTATGGCTTTACCTAAACTACTATATTTATCTGAATTCCCTTTTTTCCTAACTTTAAATTTTAAAATACCAACAGCGGTGGAACAGAATTCCTCATGAAAAGCTTCTTCTATGATATTGCACATCCTCTTAAGAATTCATTTGCACTAATGATTGAAGCAATTAATGAATTGTAAGAAGATTATGAGCTAAATAGAAAATTTGTTTATTTTCAAAAATAATTTACATTCAATTATAATAATCGTTATTCTGCAGCTTTTCATAATTTTTAGCATCAAAAGAAATAAACTTTGTCTGGCAACTTTGAGTTTTTTAAGAGTTTGCCAAATAGTGAGAATCCAGAGAAAAGTCAGTTATGTATAATACATTTCTTTTAAAGCTTATTTATGTTTTTAATATTCATATCACGAATATTAACATTCATATTACAATCTTTAAGTTAATATTTATTCATTACTTACACAGTACATTTAGAAATAGTAACAAAAATATATGAAGTGTAAAAATGGCACGAGTAAACTAGTTAATCTTTAAAATATAATGATTATTATTTCTTTCATTCAAAAATATTAAAACTTACCTTTATGCAATGCATTTTCTAAGCACAACAAAATTTGTGCCAATCGAATTTCTCGCCGATCAGATGTGTCATCTCTACAATGATAGATTTTTATATTTTCCCGGCAAGCTTTAGCAAGACCTCTGCTGATTTTATAGTCATGAACTACAAGTTTTTCTCTTTGAAACAGTTTTTCTCGACACTGAAAGAAAAATCAAAGAGTTATACAAAAGATAAAGAATATAATAATTAGACTAAATAACTAAGACAGAACATTTGAAAAAAATCAGTTTTAACGTAAACGATACCATTATCACTTTATAAATTCCCACTGGATAATCAAGTTCAATTATTTTAAATAATGAATAACAAAACTTCAAACTAAAAATAGAAATTAATTCATAACAATCCATGTTTAATCATTCAGTCATGGTTTCCAATCTTGATCAAAGTAATTACTAATTATAATAATTATTACAGTTAATATTAGTAATTACTTATATTACTAATTATTTATCAATATGCATAGTGAACATTAAGTTATCTTCAGCTGATCGCTTGAAGTTATACATTAAGAAATTATCTTGTCTTTTTATTTCATATGATTCATGCTATTATCGAATTTCAATAGAAAAAGAAATTCTATGCATGTTTTCTACTAAGAACCTAGCTTTTATAGTAAAATTAAGCAACCCAAACTGACATTCAATAACTTATAACTTCACATCCTCAGGGGTGATTGTGAGCTCAACTCAAAAATCCTGAAAGTTTCTCCAATAAAATCATTAATTACGTATTGCAAAAAATTTACGTCTTTATAAATTTAAATCATTGATATTTTCATAACATGAAATTCTAAATAAATTATATGCAGCATAATTTAAATTAATAATTATGCATAAGTTTACTTTTATCTCTAATCACATTTATTATTTAGAAAAAATATTTACAAATTAAAGAGATGCCAAGTATAAATTAGAGTTCTAATATTTCTAAAAAAAACATATTAATTTTTTTAAACACATAAATGCGATCAATAATTTCTTGAAACTTTTGGACCTCGGATTTCCGGAAACTTTTGGATCGCGTTTACCGAAAAATCCAGAAATCCAGATTTTTTTCGAAGCACAATTCTCTCTGCATCCTAAATTTCTATTTTTGATTCTGACTTTCCGGACAAAATATCACAATTTCCTTTCTTAAATGGATATTAGATTTAGTAGTTTAATAAACACAAAAAATTTTTAAATGTAGTTCAACTTCGCCTAACAAAGACACCCTAAATAGAAAAGGGCTCCACCATAGAACTTAAGGTAAAAAATATTATATTAAACAGTTTTAATAATCAATAATGCTGACACTTTTCAGTCTATTACCGATTGGGGTTATATATACAAAGTGCTCCAATTTACTTTGGTAAAAAAAAAATTTAAAAATTAAAAAAACTTAAGATATCCCAAAGAACGAAATATGTGGTTTAGCTGTATTTTGTCAAAGAAAACTAGAAATATTTTTATTCACACTGCGTTTCAAAATTAATTTACAAACCTTGCCAGGAGATACATTAGTAACTGGAAAATGCATTAAGCACTATTCTTTGTTCCAGGTTAAAACATTCCTACAAAAATATTTGCACACACGTTTTGTATTGCAACATTGTTTTTTATTTGTTCAGATAGTAGTGCCATTTGTAGAACTTTGTTACCAATTTTAAAACTTGGTAAAAATAAAAAATTGTTTCTCTAAGTAGAATACAGCAATCTTTGCATTTCTATCCGTAACCGTTTTTCTCTTAATGATTTTTCAAAACATTAGACATTTATGCAAGTTACAATTTCTACATACAAGTTTTTACAAATAACTGAAGCAGTTATAGATTTAAAAAAGAAGTGTAAATTTTTACCTCTTGACTCATATCTCTTTCCATTTTGTGTCTCATAAGACATCGATACACTTTTCCTTCTCCAGCTTCCACTTTTTCACAGAACCTTTCTCGATCATCCCGGCATGCAAAGAATAACGGCCGATCTAAGTGGAAGTCATCTCCTTGGAGTTCAGCTATGCGGAGAATTTCATGCTTACAGAGAGGTGACAGTTTATCTGACTGTTTAGATAAACATTCTATTGTCTCTCCTTGAGAATGAGGATCCTAGCAAGGAAAAAAGTTGCATGAATTTAAGAATTCACAAATATTTATAACGTTTTATCTTGAGATCAAAGGGGAAGGTAAAACAGATGGAATTAAATATACATAGATATTGATTAGTTATATCACGTGACAAAAAATTATTTGATTCAAATCCTCCTCAAAGACTGACTAAGGCTCTCTTTTAAAGGGATTTCCAAACAGCCCTCTAGCTGAGAATGGTCCCCCAGTTCTTAAACTTTAAGATCTCAAAATCTTTATCAACTGCATGCATCCATCAAATGTCTTCTTTAATATCTCAGTGGCTTTGCAAAAACACTTTTTACAGGGTTTAAACCATCCATTCTGAAAATGCGCAGCCCGATTTAATAAATTGATTTTGATAAATTTTATAATGTCTGAGTAGGGTAACCTAGGGTAATTCCTGATCAAACGCAAAAATCTTTTTTATGAAAAACCTATTTTCACCATATTTATACTAGGCTAATTTATAAACGTAAAAATTATTCTAACGAAGTACATGCATAAAATTAAGATAGAAGCAAGGTAAGACAAACCAGAAATGGTGCAAATCAGAATACAGTCTTGCATACAGTTAAAAACAAATTTTGTGATGACAGTTAAAATATATTTTACAGTTGTTCCACTTAATAAATATGAACTGCTATTTAAGAAAAGACAATTAGCTATTTATAAGCTATTTTATATACTATTTATAAAAAGAAATGACAATGATCAGGAATTACCCCAGTGATCAATAATTAGCCCATCTGTAGGGGGCAACATTTGATATAGTTTCCTATAATCAATAACTGAAGAGGAGGATGTGAAACAATTAGGAGGATGTTAAACAAGGATGTTTACAGTAGATGTGAAACAATTAAACAAAAGCTTACACTACTTTTATATCAAAGAAAAAGAAAGTAACTCAAAATATTTATTATTAAGAGAAGGAGGGGGATCTTTGCAGAAATGTGCACATTTTGAAACCCATCTTAGAAATGGAAAATACAGAAAGACGTTTAAAAGACACTTATTTTGTTAGATTAAACAAAAAATTATTATTAAGTTAATGTAGTTATACTTTAGTAAAGTGCACAAGCATTCTTGTCCACGCCTCAAATTTTAAAAAAAATAATTTTTTTTAAATAAAACTTAGGTGATTATTATTTACCCCAGAAACAGAGTGATTGTGAATTACCCCCTAATTAGTATTTACAAATTTCTGCATTGTAGTCTCATCTCAGATTCATTTTCTTTACCCTTCCTAGAATACATAAAATTTTCCAATCAAATTCCCCCAGATAGGACTCAAATGAACTTGACACAATGTCCATATTTCAGAGCCTTATAAGAGCTATTTAGGAAAATGAAAATAATAGGCTTTAATAAGGCTTTTGTGCAACAAACTCCTCAAGTTAAAAAACGAGAAAAAGAAAAATAATGAATCTTTTAGCACACAAGCTACTTTAACAGACATTGGAAGTTTTTTTCTTGTGCATGAAATTTAGAGCGCTTTGTGACTGTGCATTTTAATTTCATCCCCTCAAAAATTGGACTCTTGCAACACCTATGGTTTAAATTATCTTGGAACCATGGAATGATAGTGACAAAGTTAATAAATAAAATTTAAATATTGCATATAAATATTAATACATATATACAAAACTTGGAAAAAACACTAACCATAGAAACCTCAATTTAATTATAAAACAAATAACTTTATTTTACAAAACTTAATAAATAAATGATTATCTACTAATCTCCCTTGACAAAATCATACTCAATCCTTTATCAATCTATGGATTAAAATTTCATTTGCTTAGTTTATGTATTTTAAAAAGCGCATTATTTAAACTTTTCAAAAACTGATGCATATTATTTAAACTTTTAAGCTTTTTCAAAATCCTCATTAAAAAATGATTTGCAACTTTAAAAAAAAATTGCAAAATTTAAAAAAAGGTGAATATTATGGATATGGGGAAGAGTCTGATGCATATTATTAAGAAAATTCAAATTGCGATTAAGAGAATTGCAAAATAAAATAATTAAAATTATATACTAAATTCCAAAATAACATTAACCCTACATTAAACATAAAAAAACAATTTTAAAAAAATGAAATAGTAAGTAAATTATACCGATTCAATTACCTCAGAATCCATTTCAAGACGACCACACTGAAATTTTTCAATATCAGACTGACACTCATCTGTAAATTTGTATATCAAACGATAATCACTAAAAACAATTGCTTCCATCTTCTTTAAAAATGCTCGACATTCTGCTTCTGTAGCATTTTCAGCAGCATTCATTAGACAAGATAACAAATGACCTTTGACATTCTCCAACGGTACACACTCCTTTTGCTAAAATTAAAATTTAGACATTCTGGTAAACATAGAATTTAACTATTAAGCTTATATTATTATACTAGAGTCATTAAAATTCAATATTTCTAATTTTCCCTAGAATCTTAATTGGTTTTCCAAAAGAATTGTCTCTTTATCATAGAAAAGAAATAAATTACTTCGTAGAATTATATTTAAAAAAGGGAAGCAAAAGTAAAAACATCTAACACAATATTATTTGGAAATATTACATACTTCAAAATAAAATTTAGAAAAACATTTCTTACACTTTCGATAAACTTCTTGCACATATGTTTCGCTGTAGTAACAAATCTAGTATCTAAAGTTAGATTCCGTTTAAAAGTCCAAATCAGCTATAAAAAAAAGACAAATAAATATACATATAAATACAAAAAAAAAGGTGTAAAACTAAAACTCATACATAAACGAACTTTTAATTAATTTAATTCACTGTTTTCGTATTTTAAAAAAAAAAAAATTCTTTAAAATTTTTTTTGCAATAAAGTATAAACACAAAATTCCATTAAAACATTTAAATACTTTTCAGCTATTTGTAACTAACTACTATACTCTTATCTCTAGGAGAAATTAATTATAAACTATACTTACTAAAAATAAAACATTACTAAATTTTTAAATTTAAAAAGAATATTTACTGAAAATATGCTAGAAATTCAGCGAATTTCTAAATGCAACCTTAAATATGAGCACTTAAACTTAATAGCACTGCCTTATGATAATTGTTTTTTTTTTCTTACTACTTTTTTTAGTGTTACTAGCCGAAGTGGCCGAAGCTTGGCAATGATTTTTAATGCAAGTATCAAAACAATACAGCATTTTCATTTTGCAATAATAATATCTGAAAACCAATAGTAATTAAATCTATAGGCTGAATTGGGATTTTTTTTTCTTCTGAAAAATGCTTAGACTTTAAATTTTGAAGTTGTCAATCCTATCCCAAGGGATGAGTGGCATTATTAAACACATATCTTTTAAAAATGATTCACTTATGAAGTTTTTCATGAAGAATTAAAACATCTAAGAACCTACAGGAATTAAATCTTTAGGTCAAATTGGTAAATTTTTTTCCTGATATAATCCAAATTAGCAATAAAAAATACTGTGACTTCAAATCTAAAAAGTTATCAGCCGTATACCAAGGGATGAGTTTATCATTTAAAAATGATTCATGCATGAATTTCTCCCTATGCCTATTTCCTGAGATATTTGACAATTTCTATACTTTTTGGACATCTCGAATAAAATATTAAAGAACAAATGTTTGGCAAAGAAACTTAATCTTTTTTTAAAATGGGTTTTGATACTCAAAGAGTTTATTACATAATACAATTTCTTTTTTTAAGTATGAAAATTACAAATAAAAAAGAATAAAAACAAACTTACATGATGACATTGAGATGATAAATCTGCATCTTCTCTCCGCTAAAAATAAAACAATCATAATAGTAAAAAAAAACTTACATTCTTGTTAAAAATACATAAATAGTAGACTACAAAAATATATTGTATTATAACTTTTAATAATTACATTTGTTATCTATTTGTTTTTGGGGGAAAAGTCAGCACAATTTTAACACAAGTAGTTAATGAACAATGAAAAAATAAAACTATGATAGACTAAAAATAAATGCGAAATTTAACTCATTGATTATAAATTTACAAAATTAAATCTAATATCAGAATTAATCTCATAAATAATGTCTAATCATTCATTATTAACATGGTTGGTTTCCCGGTGTAAGCAGTAAATTTACCCAACTGGGAATGAGACAAGTAATCTTCGCTTTATAAAAACAAAACAATGCAATCACATACAAAACCAATTTTTTTCATATTAAATGTTTATAAGCACAGATTAAATGTTTAGTGTTTTAAAACAATAAGAATCCTTCGTATAAAATGAAAAAAAAAATAAACTTAATTTTGCTTATAAAAATTTTTAAGGAAATCTATTTTATTTTTTTAACAATTAATTATTTTATTTTCATACTCATTAAATAATAGAACATGAAGAGCTTCTTATGAAACTTTCAACACCTTATGAACACAAATTTAAACTGACATCAGTAGACATATACTAACTTATGCAATTAGAGATAGGTAATAATAATAATGAATTTGATCTAAATGGTTTTCACTTTTTCCAAATGCTATTGTGAAGAAAACTGAAATTTGCCAATTAAAATAATGAATTAAACTTTTAACACTTTATGAACACAAATCTAAACTGACATCAGTAGACATAGTCAAACTTATGCAATTAGAGAAGGGTAATAGAAAAAATGAATTTAATCTACATGGTTTTCACTTTTTCTTAATGCCATCGTGAAGAAAATTTAAATTTATCAATAAATTAAAATTATGAATAAATATTTCTTCAGAACCCATTATGATTTAAAGAATGGCAACTTTCACTCACTGCACTCTCTTATTAAATTCAAATAAAGTTTAACATTTACTCATACAAATGATATAAGTATGCCGCAAAAATATTAATATCAAATTAATAAAATCAATTTAATAAAAATACATTAACTTCATTCAATAAAAAAGCTCTCATAAATTACTGAATGACAACAGGGTTATAGACAAAATGTTATATGCAATAAACAATGTGCAAATTAAGTACACTGTCATATTTTTCATTGTTTACATTGTCAAACGATTGACACTTCAAAGCATAATATGCCTGCATTTACGAACACGTTAGAGAACTTAACTTCAAGATAGTAGTTTTTATACTAGCTATATCATAGCGTACCTTATCATTTTGTAAACAATCTAACACTGCAAAATTGTTGTTTAAAATACTAGCTGGACATATGTGCCGGATATCATCGGCACATTCAGGGGTATCTGATAACTTCACTCTTGGAGATGAAGTAGTCATTTTCGGGCGTAATTTAGAAGCAATAATATTATTGTCTAATTTCCTAGCTTCGTATGAAAAATCCGTAGAGAACACGGGGTATATAATAGCTAAAATTAATAACAGTTTCATAGTGATCTCTGTTTTCATAAAATTAACAACACGAACATAATCCATCCTTTTAATTTAGTAGAGAAGAGTTGAGTTGAGATGTCGCAGTTTCTCAGCTTGTTTGTTGTTTTGCTTATTTTTACTTTAAAGTATGGTTTTTTAAATTTAGGAAATAAAATCGATTAAATTTTTGAAAAAAATTTAGATGGAGTCCCTTAATTCTGAATATTAATTTGGTATCTATTACAAAGCAAGAACAAATGTAAACTTGTAACTGTAGCTTATTTAGTAACCATGGTAACAAGTAAAAGTTTATCATAGCAACAGTGAATTTACAACACACTAACTGAGCTTAAATACAAAACAGAAACAATAAAACACGCTGTAAATAACGGATGAATAAATTATGAACTCTCAACAATTCGATAAAGAAGTACAAGAAAGTGGCTTTGAAGTAAAAAAAAAATTTATGTACATAATATTTTATCTTTAGTTTCAGGATTGATTTCGTATTCCTCCTGCTACTAAATAATCTGTAATAGTCTGTTAAATATTAATTAAATATTGTTAAACATATTAAGTTTTTGTCGAAAATTGTAGGTTAAATTGCTTAAATTTAATAATAAAAAAATAATAATAAAGCAATATTTTGATGCACACTTGGAAAAATATTTCTTAGATATATTAACATCATCTTTTATAATCAATTATTTATTATTATGATGAATATTTTTCCTGATTGCACCCTCATGGGAAAATTCCTGTGGGTGGATGACTCATTACGGTATTTCCCCCTCCTTTTTAAAAGTTAACTGCATCTAAATAGTTTAAATTTTATTTATTTACAGGCAGTATTCAAGTGCTTACATATTTTAAAAAATAATTTTTTCATACTTCACTTTTTAATATAACACATTTACAGGTTTAAAGTAAACGATAAAAAAAATAAATAAATAAAACATTAGTTAATAAGTTAAATTGAAAAAATATTACTGATTTTTTTTTTTTTTTTTTTACACCTGTTCGTCGGTGAATATAAACCTCAATCTTATCAGAAAAAAAAATAATTAAATAAATCCTTAATTTTTTAATACTGTTTTTAAATGAAAACATTGGCCACTGGATTATCAAATGACAATATATATCGCTGCATTGAATATTCAAAAAAGAAAACTATTCTTACATAATAACCTTATTTTAAAATGTTCAGTTGGTGGACGAAAATCTCCAATTAAAGGATATTCAACGATTGAAGTAGCCTGCGATATCCCCTGACTTTAATCCTATCAAAAATGTATAGAACGTTTTTGGACGCTCAATTGCAACTCAAAGACAATCTCCAACGACCATCCATGAGCTCAAGGGTGCCTTGAAGCAAAAGCGGGTGCGGTTGCCACATGAATTGTTAAGGATCCTGGTAAACAATATGAAACACCAATGACAGAGTTCAGCAGCTGTTAGAGGTAGAGGCAATCATACACCCTATTCGACATGTTTTTTTTTGACAGGTTGTTGATCAACTACTGTGCTGGACAAGAGACCAGTTTCCATATTTATGATAGAGTTTGTGTCCATTTTTGTTTTCCTAAATATTGGTCATGTATCGGATGATATTTTGGCCAGGTTCTGTTTTTATTGATTTGCGAGGTTTTTTTTTATTGTAAAAAGATATTGTCTGTTTAATTTTTATCACCAGTGCAGAATATGAACTTACTTCTGCTGACATACTGTCAAAATATATGTTGTTCTGAGTTAATAAATTCTTGTAGATCAATATAATTTTTCTTTACAAATTATTAATGTGATACTGTTAAAAATTAAATTTCATTTCCAGATAAAGAAACTTTGCCGGGAGGGACTGCTATTTTCTTCATATAACTTTGATCTTGAAAAAACAGTTACAAGCGATGTTCTTCAAATTTATTCACCTGATGAACTGTATGAGAAAGCTAGAGAAGCTGAAAAAAAATTCGATGAAGTAATTTTTACAATATTTTTCACTGTTATTTTAAGGAGTTTTGTTTTTTTTTTCTTCTATATATTTTAGTTATTCGAAACTTAATTCATGACTTTATTTATTAATGCAAATACATTTTTTTTGCTTCATGCTAAATTATAATTACTATTATCTTTAATTGGATACCTACAAGCAACGTCATCGTGGGTATCGATATTGATTAGTTGTTGCAACTAAGCATTTGTTCATGTTAGCAACTATTCTTTCTATTCTATTTCGAGTAAGCCTATGCCAACAAACATGAATTCGAAATGCGATATTTTAATTGATCCTCGAATCACGCAATAATCTCACAACTATAATGAATTCTCGTAGATTTTCTTTACAAAAATCAGTCAACAATAAAACAAGCCTAACACCTGTAACGTTAACACGCCATCTTGTTTCTAAACAACCAGCTGGCGCTGAGGTTACTGGTGGTTGCGAATCAGCGGTTTTCTTCTTTTCGAGTTGAAAGTATCTCATTGCTTATGAAAAATTAGATTATATTATATACTCTGTAAGGTTTGAACTTCATTGATTTTTTAAAAAAGGACTCATCCCACAATATATATGCATGTAAGTTATGTAAAAAGTACAAATAGTTTCATGCTCCCAAACAATCCCAACACAAGTTAAGATTTATTTCATTACCATTTTACATAGAATTGGCTAGATTTAATTATGCATTTCTTTTCTTTTTTTTTCTTGTATGCCTGTTAAGGCAGTGGGGGTGCGATTGTTCCTGTTTTTCAGTGGCGCCATTTATGGACAGGAATTCGATTTCTGCCACGCCATTCACACAACCATAACCCGTTTATAGGGTGGGTCACATTCACACACAAACGAGAAAGGACATAGAACACACAGAGAGAGAAAGAAACATCCATGCCTTGCCCGGGATTCGAATCCAGGACCTTTCTGATACAAGCACAGTTTCCTGCCCCCTACACAGGCCGGTCGGCATGCATTTCTTTTTTATTTGTATTTTATTTCTGGACAGCTCGATTAAGTTTGAATGAGTGAAATTTGTATTATTATAGAGCGGGCAAAACTAAAATTTGTTCGATTAAACCTGATCTGTACATGTAACAGAATAAAGTAAGTCCATTTTTGAGAAAATGGTGCCAGCCCACCTATCCTGTTTGCATTTTAAATACTTAAAATGCATTTTTTTACTCCACTGTATAAGAATAATCTATTATGAGTCGTTATGTCATGAGTCCTGACCCCTCTAATTTAGCACTTTAAATGCGCATTACTATTTATTATCTTTAATTCGCTGTATCACCATATTCACCATTCATGGATTGATCAATATGTAAATTTGAAATCTTCAAATAATATTGTTACTTTATTGTTATATTTGCTAACATTAGACAATGAGTAATACTTTAAAAAAATAGGTTTCCACTAACAAAGTGTATTCATTTATTTATTTGATCCTACTGATTGTAGTTTCTTTAGTTTAATAACACAACCACACCATTATGCGATTGCTGAGAACCGTTTCATTAATTTTTATTTAATGAATTTTCAAGTATCTCATCCTTTCCTAATGTTATCTATTTCAGTTCACTGACTATATCTTGCACATCTGGGGTTTTCTCTATACCCTCACCATATCTAATTTTTATCTTCCTTCCTTTGTTTGACTATTTTGTTCAAGCATGTTTTACGGATTCCCTATTGGTCAAACTAAATTTTTAGCCATTGCAACTAGTTTTGGATTTTTCTTCTGCATCTTTGGGTTTCCCTTCTGTGGGTCGACCTTTAGGTTGTTTCTTGACAGAAGAAACTGAATTTTAGTACATTTGTTCTTTGGGACAATGTTTGTGACTTTGTATTTATTAATGATTTCGAACTTTATTTATACCTAACGTCATAAGTAATATAATTTTTGGAGCATTTCTTAACGAAATGAAATAGTGACGAGAGATAAAAGGAATCTTATTTTTCTTTCACAAACCCATAAAATAACTGTTTCTGGAAAATAAATTTTATCTTTATTAACAAAAATAACTTAAATTTATAATGATTTATTTCAGATTATTTCTGATGCCATGGAACAAAACAGACTTCCTCAATACCTAAGTAACGTAAGTACAACACATTTTTTTTTTCCTTCAAATTTTTCTAGACTAAAAATAATTTTTTCATTATTTGAAATGAAACCAATGGATTTTTTAACCAATCGATAGTCGAAATTATACTAAATTATAGTCATGGTATTCTTAGAAAGAAAAAAAAAGGTTTCCTTTAATGAAAAAAACAATAAAAATAACAAAGAATTTCTCAAGATAATTTGATAAATTTTTTTCGGGTATTTTTCCCCCTACTTTTAGAAAACTTAATGCTTGAAGGAAAAATTAATAATAAAATGCATTAGAGCGCATTATTTACGATGGTGATAGGTGTTAATTATCAAAGTGATACACCAATATATATATATTTTTTCGTTTAAAAAAAAAAACAGAAGTTTATTTAAACCGTAGCTCATTTTATTAAATTATTTTCTTTTTTGGAGATAAGTTGCATCCGCCTTTTGGCTATAATACTGGAATAAATTCTGCTTTTCGGCTATCTGGAAATGATTGATACTTACATTGAGACACCATAAAAACATTTCCTAAAGAAGTCGAATTTAATTTATAATGGTTCGCACAAGCTAGATTTCTTATATTGAATTATATTTATTTATGAACCGTATTTACCTTAAGAATGAGCGAAGCGTAAACTAAAAATAGATCAGGATTCGCGATCGCAACGAACTACAGATGGCGCTGTTGTATGAGGCGAATACCTGCGATTTCTATTTGAACAGTCATTCAGTTACTCTGTACTCCAGTAAAATGTTTGATATTCTTTCTTATGCAAACGAAAATAAAACGGTATCTCCTTTTTTTTTTTTTTTTTTTTTTTTTTTTTTTTTTTTTTTTTTTTTTTTTNTTTTTTTTTTTTTTTTTGGAGGAGGAGGAACATCTATAACGCATCGGAAGAATATTTGATAATGCCTGAGAAATAGTTTTACTAAATTTAATGATATAACATGATAGGCCTATTTAAACTTTACATTCCATTTTTAAAAATCATATTACAACTTGAAGGTAACCTTCGTTTAAGCAGACTAAAACATTTCTTAAGCATTTTCCTTAGCAATGAAAACCAACTTATCTCAAAACATGATGTTTGAGGTGTGCCGCTATTGCAGCCCATGAGCAATTCATTAATTAGCAATAAGCATAGTTCTTGTAGATCCATTTAACTGTATTAAACATTCTATATTAAAATATACGCGCCCCCCCCCCCGCCCCCGCATTTCATATAAAAACATCCAGAGTTTTGTAATATCTTTTTCTTTAACTTCAATTATCGTTCAGTATTTTCATTATTCGAATTTATTTTCAAATCATTTTTATTCAGTCTTTCGAATTTCAACTGAAGAGTAAATGATAAAATATGCATCAACACCTCGAGCTCATTAAGACAAATGCACTAATAATCATCCCGGAAATCCTGCTACATTTGATTTTCTTTCCTTTTTAAGTGTTCTTTCTTCTTCCTTACAGTTAAGATCTAAACTAATGTCGGAAACAATTATAAATAGAAGGTCAGAAGCTATTGTTGGAGCTTGCTATAAATAGTTAAAATATCATTTTATCTCTATTTCGTGTATATCGCAGGAAAAATATGGGTAGAATATATTATCTTTATTTATAATTGCCCTGGATGAACCGCGATGGATCAGGAGATAGGGTGTTCGCCTTCCAATGAAGTGAATCGGGTTCGAATCCCAGTCGATAGGAATTCCCCCTCCGGCTTTCACCGACCACAGTGCTGATGTGAAATATTCTCAGTGGTAGACGGATCATGGGTTAGAGTCCCCTTGGCGTCAGGCTAGCAGTGGGAGGTTCTCGTGGTCTTTCTCTCCATGTAACGCAAATGCGGGTTAGTCCCATCAAAAAGTCCTCCACTAAGGCAAATTTCTCCCAATACTTCATCCAGGAGTTCCCTTGTCTTCTGGATTGGTTTCAAAATTACAAGGATACGTAGTTGAACATTAGTAGTCGTAAACACAAAAATTGTATAGACTGTTCAACGTCGGTTATAAAATTATAAAATATTGTCCCGTATGAGCGTAATGGCTTGGGGGATAGAGTGTTCGCCTTCTAATGAGGTGAACCGGGTTCGAATCCCAGCAATGGCTGGTGGATGCGAATTCCGCATCCGGCTTGCACCGACCGCAGTGCTGACGTAAAATATCTTCAATGGTTGACGGATCATGAGTTTGAGTCCTCTTGCTGTCAGGCTAACCTTGAGAGGCTTCCGTGGTTTTATTCTCCATGTAACGCAAATGCGGATTATTTAGCTGACTTAAGAAGTCCTCCACGAATGCGAATTTCTCCCAATAATGGATCCAGGAGTTCCCCTAACTTCTTGATTTGGTTGAAAATTACAAGTTTAAGGAGTAGTACACTGAGAGTGGTAAACTCAGAACTAAGTCGGCTGTTCAACGCCGGATAAAAAGTAAAGTATTGTCCAGTATTACATCTTTCGTTACACCCGCCTTATTATGTCAATATCATCTCTCTTTTTATTTTACCCGCTATATATTATTGAAAATAATACAAAAAAAATAGTGCACCACTGGGGGTGAATGGTCGGCACAGTTGAAAAAGTCAGCGAATTTAAACACCTAGGAACAATTGTTACTAAAAAAAAATAAAATTAATGTTGGAATTGATAACCGATTGATGATGGCAAACAGATGCTACCCCAGTTTTATGAAACCAATTAAGATTACGACTGATTAGCAATAGAACAAAAATCAGCATGCGTAAAGCATTAATCCATCCAGTAATCCTTTAAGACAGCGAAAATTGGACATAGTACGCACATCCAAAACAGTCTACTAATTTTTGAATGGAAAAAACTAAGCAAAATTTTTGGAGCTATCCTATAAAATAATGTCTAGCAAATTCTCCACAATCTCGAAATTTATAATTGATATAGATACAATTGATACAACTCATAAAATAAAACCGAATAAGGTATCGATCAGAAGAATACAATCTCACAAAAATAATTGTAGTCGTATATTTACTTCACACTTGCACAATGGCCTACTTTTTTATAACCGTCGTTGAACCGCTGACCCAATTTTGGATTTATGAATACTAATGCTCAAATATGTAGCAGGGGTCTGTCCAGACATTTTGTGAAAGGTCCGTTTTTCGTGAAATTGTGAAAAAATTACTCACATTCTTTCAACCAGGGTCCGTTTTCATGAATTTGTGCAAATAGGGTCCGTTATTGCAAAAAAAACCTTTTCAAGGAGTTTTTAAATTATAAACACATACAAGATTATGCTCAACATTGTAAAATTATAATTAAAAAAACTGAATTTTCAAAAATAAACAACAATTTCTGTTTCTAAATAAGAGATGCAACATACAAATATTTGGTATTTAGCCTATACTGCTGAACGCAGAATATTAATTTCGGACGAATAATGGAAGAATCGTCTGCCGAACACAAAACTTAATTCTTTTACATCCATCTTTCTTGTTTTCTGCCCTGGAAAGGGTTTATTCGATTAACAAAATAATAATGAAGATAAAAAAATTTGTGAAGGGTCCGATTAAAAGAAAAATAATTTTGTGAAGGGTCCGTTAACGGACCCAAATTTCTTCTAAACAGACCCCTGTGTAGCCTTGTAAGTTTGAACCCAATCCAGAAAATAAGAAAACTCCTGTATCAAGTATTGAGAGAAATTTGCCTTTCGTGGAGGACTTTATGATGGAACTAACCCGTATTTGCGTTGCATGGAGAGACAAACCACGGAAACCTCCCACGGATAGCCTCATGGTAAGGCGACTCTAACCCGTGATCCGCCTACTACTGAGGATATTTAACGTCAGCACTGTGGTCGGTGCAAGCAGGATACGTAGTTCGAATCAACCAGCCATTGTAATTTAATAACTTAAATTATCTCTGGCTTTAATAATTTAATTTATCTTTGGAAAAAAGAATTTTATAATTGTTTGAAAAAAAATTGTTCAATTCGCGTAAAAAGTTCGTGAGATGTAGTGAAATACGCAAAAAGTAAAATTAGCATTAAGGGATCCAAACTTTGGAGAGCTCTCTTGACCAAACTGTTGGGATCATATTACCCAGATTGCAGCTACTCCGTATATTTAGGGGGTCAGAAATCCGAATCCGTCGATAAAAAGGTATGTTTATTCAGAGAAAGTACGTTGTTGTGTCTGATTTAGTTGCTTAAAATATCGTCTGCACTTATTAATTGCAATATTTTAGGTCAACCCTCGAGCCATTAAGATTGAGTCCTAGAAGGTGAATCATTGATCATTAAAAACCAAAACTTATTCAAGGTGGTTCGGCTTCTTTTTTTTTCTTTCGGTATACTGTTCATTTGTTAATAAAAAGTATGTTTTTCCTGTTTCTATTTGAGTAAATTACGTAACTCTAAAATTTCTAGTTTCCCTGGGCCATCCTGAATGTCAACTGATCGAAATATATCGGTAATTACCAATATATTTGAAATATATATATATAAAATAGGCCGGCTTTAATGCGAAATGCTGAAATTGCTTACATAAAAAAGTAAGATAAACGAAGCAAATATCAAAAATACACAAGTAAGGCAAATAACTACGCATTTATACTTTTTATCTGATTAAAAAAATATTGAGAGAAACGTTTTTGCGTCATGGGCAATAATAAAATAAAATATGTAAAATAGATTAACGATGATTTCAGATTATTGCAATTGTGTGTATCGGGGAGCGAAGCGAGCAGGGGTCAAGCCTTTTAGAGCTCAAAATAAAAGTTGACTGTGGCTTATAGTATTAACTGATGAGAGAAAACTGACTATGTTTAAGAGAAACTTCGCTTCAGTCTTTCTGGTAACGACTGTGAGAAGCTAAAACCCTGTCGAATTCTTCGCTGTTGCCTAGTAACGAAAAGGAATCAGATAAAATTCTGACAGAACGAAGGATTTTTTTTTTTTTTTTTTTTGACAAAATTTTTCTCTTATACCTTTTTTTTCCTTACGAGTGAAATGCTGAAAATAAATTAACTTTTCTGTTTTTAGCTGATGCAAGACTGGAAAACTGAAGCAGAAATTGTCTTCAAGCAATATGATGATATTATTGCCGAACTCAACCATGTAAGTTACATTTGAACTCCACAATTTTCTTTTAGAAGCTCAAAACTTGCATCATTCTTTTTATATTAGCGTTATAATCATTCTTTCTATAACAACAAACACGACTAGCACGGAAACCATTCACTAATGCCCTTAAAATTAAAAAGTACTTAACAGGTACAAAAAAAAGAGAAGGAAAATACAGAATCTATATGAAAAAGACACATAATATTTAAAATTGAGGTTCGTTTAACAGGAACATATAGTTTGGGGAAATTCACACCTCTGAAGCTGGAAGTCGAATGGAGGTAAATCGTTCTTAAGCCCCTATATAAAACGAAACTCGAAAAATAACACAGAACATTTTAAGTAACGTTCATTTCACTGAAATATTTTATATGGAGATGGAATCACACTACTGGATGGAGAATCTCACACTTCTGAAACTGGAAGACGACTGGTGGTAAATTGTCCCTCTATCCCCTTGCTGACACGAAACGAGAAAAATAACCTATAACATTTTAACTATAGCTCGTTCACCAGGAGTTGGCACTTGGCTCCGCCTTCATCACGTGGTATGCGACGATACTATTTCGCTATTTTTGGGAGAAGGTTGTGAGCAATCCTGATCAATCTTGCTATTTGGCGATCGTTTGGCAAAAATATTTATTTCGCAAACTTTATGTGCATTTTTTTAACAATAAATAATTTCATAAATTTGATGATATCTTGCGCCATTTTTTATGATATTTCTTTCTTTTGAGTGAATAGTTTGTCCTTTATGAGACATTTCGCTGGGAGAACAGCAGTTTTTAAATTTAAAGTATATTTAATTAGCTAGTGTAACAAAAGGTATAATAGCAGATGATAAAGCAAAGTAAGTGACTGAAAAAGAATTCACTTTTTGTGTTTGGCTCAAATTAAGGGTTGTCTCAATTTCAACAACTGAGATGTTTCTCTTTTAACTCCCGCGCTGAAATGAACTCTGCGTCCGCGGAGGTGGAGCCAAGTCTCAACTCCTGGTGAACGAACTATAATGTTTGTTTTAATGAAATATATTGTCGGCAGATCCTCGTACTTCTAAAGTTAAAAGTCGAGAGGTAAATCGTTCTTGTAGCACTTAGATAAAACGAAACACGAAAAATAACACAGAACATTTTCACTAACATTCGTTTCACTGAAACATATTGATTGAGGAAAATCGCACTTCTGAAGATTAAATTCGAATGGAGGTAAATCGTTCTTAAGCCCCTATATAAAACGAAACTAGAAAAATAACACAGAACATTTTAACTAACGTTCGTTTTAGTGAAGCATATTGATTGAGGAACCTCACACTTTGAAAACTGAAAGTCGACAGGTGGTGGTAAATCGTTCTTGTAGCCATAAATGAAACGAAACACGAAAAATAACATTTTAACTAACTTTCGTTTAAGTGAAACTTATTGTATAGAGAACCACAGACTTGGGAAGACAGACGTCGACTGAATGTAAATCGTTCTTGGTGCCACTAGATGGCGCTCTACAAAAATAGCTCTCTTGCATAATCCCATTAGTATATTTTTTCTTTTCTTCTGAAAACTACATCTATGATTATAGAAGTAACGAGCATTAGTATCTTTTATTTTCAAACTGTTTATTTCTTAAAACTTTTTTTTTAACCCTTTCGCGTCGTCTGTCATGTACGCCGACAGTCACGACGACACACTGGTGCGCCATAGCATTTTCTTGTACAATCCTGTCAGTCACGTATCCGTGATAGTGTTCTGAAACGTTTTAAAAACTATAATTTTTGGCACGAGATTCCATAGCGTCTCCATAGGATTTGAGATAAATGTAGATTTGACCGTCTACTCATAATGAGAAACATATGACTTACAAACACGTTTTATTATTATTATTATTATATGAATATGAGGAGAGTGTTCATATTTTGGTCTCGCGAAAGAGACTCGATGCCTCAGCAGATTTTGCACGTTTGCAACTCACTTCGCGAAAGTGTTAATGCTTGATAATCTTTTAATCTTAAATTATGGGAGAAATCTTCATTTAAATTAATAACTAAACCAGTAGAGGCTATTCTTTGTCCCAAGTTATTTAATTAAAAAAAAATTGAAGTGAATTGTAAAATTTCAAAACGTAATTATAAAACGATTTATTTTTGCAGGATGTAGATACGCAAGATATGGATTACAGAATAAGAATTGAAAATTATTGCAATCAACATGAAGAAATAAGAAATAAAACTGAAAATTTAATTTTAGAGCTTAATAAAACAGGAAGAGATGAAGTTAGTGCAACAAGGGTAAGTTAAATCTTTTTCTCTCGATAATTTTTAAATTAATTAAACTTTTTAAATATGTTTTAAATAAATTAATTATTTTTCGTAGAAATATTACATATAATTTTATTTCGTTATAAAATTGGTTATAGGAATTCGAATTTAGATGGGAGAACCGTTAAAAAGTGGCTTTTAATGTTATTATTATAATTATTATTAATTTGTATGTTCTGCCAAGTTGCTCTGATACTTATTACACCTATCAATGCACACATATATGTAACTTATGCAACAACAACTTAACCTCAGAAATAATTTTATGCAAAAAGTTAGGGTTGAAAGACATAAAAAAATTTTAAATCATTTTAAATTATGCAACTTTAAAATGCGAAGTCTAAAATTTTATAAAAATCGATTTAAAAAAATTTATCTTGTTTGAAAAATAAAAACTCTTTATTAGATTTTCATTTTTATATCTATAAATCTATTCAACCAATTTTGCTCGAATATTAAATTTTGTTATATAAATTAAGTAGTTCGAAAATATCTGAAAATATCTTGCGTTTTACTCTTCAAAATGTTTTCAATCACTGTTAAATTAAACCAAAAAATTATAAAAAATTGTTTTTTGCTGCATTAAATTTTCTTTGGATAATTGATTTTTATAAATGCTTGAAAATATTCAATTGATTAATTAGTTCCGAATATAAAACTTTAGGGGGAAGCAGACACAATAAGAATTTGATTGATATAAATAATAACAATATTTAAAAAATAATAATAATTGATCGATGTTAGTAATTATAACTGTCATTGTCGAACTTGTTGGATCTTAAATTTTCATCGCCTTTTAAAAGCATAATGAAAAAGAAAGGAATTTTGAATATTTGCAAGTCACCACTCCTTAATTAATTCAAACCAAAAAAATTAAAATCGGTGAATTAAAAAAATAGTGATTTAATAACCAAAAAGGGGGAAAAAAGAGGGAAAGAAAAGGTGAAAAAAAATATACAAAGAAGATTGCATAAATAAGTAAATATTCATTAATCGATATACATTGCTTTCAATTTATAATTAATTTGAGATTCATATTTTAATAAACTTATTCTTTTTAACAAAATTGTTATAACGAACAAAAACTGTGAATAAATATTTTTTACAGGCAGAAAAATTATTAAAGATAAAATAATATTTAATTTGATGAGGTTGATATTGAAAACGTGTTGAATAAAAAATAGCATTCCGAATGGAATATCCAAAAACTAGTGATTAAAAGTTTGTCACTAACGACACATTTGTAAATAAATATTGATGATTCCATCTGGAAAGAGAAATTCTGGGAGGCAGGTGGCTCGGATTTGTGTAGCTCGTGGTAAAAAAATTCCTTTTCCGATTGAATGTGACGTCACTCCATCTGGAATAATCATTCCAGAGAGCTCATAGTACGGTTCCTGATTAACTTTTATTATTAGTATTTATATTTAAGTAATTTTTGTTTTATTTTTTATTGAAGAATTCAATAATAAACCATTCGAAACGGATATCAGATGAGTTGTGGAATAAAAATGGTTCCTCGTTGGATGAAACATCAGCTGATAAGGTTTATATTTATTTAATATTTAATTACTTTATTGTATTGATTTAATATTTCATTACTTAATATTATATTGATTTAATATTTAATTATTTAATATTGTATTGACTTAATATTGTATTGATTTAATATTCTTTAATTTAATACTTTATTGATTTAATATTTCATTTCTTCATAGCTTAAATTTATGCATAATGTTAAACGAATAGTTCTTTTTTTTTGCTTAATTGAAAATAATTAAAAATAATATAAAATTGATACACATACTGCATTAAATGTTAATCTTAAATAATTATATATTTTTTATAGATAAATAGTATGTATATTATAACATACAATGCTGTCCAATGGAACAATAAAATGTATTTCGAAAGTTATCCGCAATATCTTTTTCCTTCAGAATGGTTAATTTTACCATAAGACAAAAGACCTTCATTCAGTTTAACATAAACGAGAAATCCGTAGTCCGAACGTTATAACATCTTTCGTATTTTTCCCCTCTGCGCAGTTTATGTTCGTTCCTTCGGACTACTTAAGTGATCAGTGCGGAGGCCTTATCTATTTAGGAGGTGTTGGTCTTTACACTTTTCGCCACACACAACTAATTTTCTCCTATAAATTTACGAGCAATAACTTTATTGTTTTTATCATGTAGGTCTTTATATATCAAGGTTTCCTTTTAAAAGTACTTATTGCTGGTAAAATGTAAAAAATTTCATTAAAGAAATATAAAAAGTCAAAATCCAATTCTATATTAATTAATTAGTTAAAAAATAATAAAGTCTAGTTTATTTATTACATATGGCTGCCAAAACGAGAAGTGGGTTTCAGTGAAAGCCAGTAACGATAGCAGCGCCAACAGAGTGTGCCTGATATGCTATGTGTAACTGATTAATCAGCTCACACAACAGCATTTAAAGTAAATGTAAAGTAGAGTTTTGAAAGATACGTCAATTCTTTCCCTCAAATAATACCATAAAAAAAGGGGGGAGAGGGAGTACTGAGAAGGGTAGGAGAATTTTATGGAATCATTTATAATAACAAGATAAAGCATACTATGAAAATATTCTTTGTTATTGATTTTTTTCGAAGAAAAGGTATAATTTTTTTCTTCACTATACATTTGATGTTCATGAGCTTATCGTTAATATTAAAATATTGCATTTAAATTGAAAATAGACAAAAAGCTTACTGTTTGTTCATTTTATTCATAGCCTTTTGACACATATTTATGGAAAACGCCCACTGAAATGCTTGCATTGGAACAGCTTGAAGATGTATTTCTGATAGAGCAGAAAGATACTACTAATTTAAGAATTGAATTTTTGTCTAAAATTTGTGTAAGTTTAATTTATTTTCTTTTTCTCGATCCAAATTTTAAGCCTAAATCCATTAAAAACGATGGCTGATCGAGATCAACGATGGCTATTCGATACGAATTTTGCACCCGGCTCATACAGTCCACAGTGTAACTTAAAATAACCCCAGAGTTGTCGGATCATGGGTAAGAGTCCCCGTGCTAACGAGTTAAATGTAGGAGGTTTCGTGGTTTTCCACTGCATGTAACGTAAATGCTAGTTAGTTCCATCAAAAAGTCATCCATGAAGGCTAGTTTCTCCCAATGCTCAGGTATCTCATTATCTTCTAGCTTGGGTACCAGATTTGGGTCTACTGTTCAACACCGATTATGAAATAAAATAAAATCTGCAATTGTGGAAAGAATATTTACTACATTATCCTGTCATTATTGCTAACTTTCTTACCCGACAATGATGCTCTGCTAACCCTAGTTATTATTCTTTTTCTTCCAATGGCCACCTGGAGAACGACCTTTGTCAACGGCAAATTTGTTAGCTACTCTTTCAGGGACACCATATTAGGTGGGGTTGCTCCCACAGTAAGGACAGATAGTACAGAGAATGTAAGAACATCCATGCCTTGCCCGGGTTTCGAATTCTAAAACTTTCGGATGTAAGGCCAGTACCCTGACCCCTACACAAGCCACTCGGTGCTAACCCTAGTTATAATAGGGATAATTTTTGCTATCTGATGTATTCAGAATAACATGCGTTGTCATCCTATCTTGTATCATGAAGTGCGGCTTTCATTTCTTTAACGAATATGCTCTGCAAAACCTGCTTATGGAGATAAATTTTGTAAAAATTCGGTATGATTTATATCTGTCAAACTTATTTTTAACGTTTTATTAATTTTAGATCTAGGATTACTGTAAATTAAATTGGATTTTTGTTCACTTTTCTTTTCAGAAAATGAGAAGCAAGCTTGAAGTAGACAAAATGAACTATAATCTGGACAGACAAATCCTAGAGCAGGAAATTTTTGACATGAAACAAAACTGCAATTCTAGTGTGCCAGCTATTGCAAAAATGAAAAGGAAATGCTTCCGTATGTTGGATAAAAAAGAAAGACTAGTCACAGAACTCAAGAGTTTAAATGACTTGATAAAGAAGGAACAAAAGTTGAAAGAGAAAATGGCGAATAAAAATAACGTTATTCTGCAAAAGTAAGAATTTTTCTAGAAATATGGATCATTTTCATAACACGGTGACAACTGATATCCGTTTGAAAAATATTTTTCTTGAAGATGTTTATAAGATGAACATTAATATACATTTTTAAATACAAAAATATGAAATTAAAAAGCATTACTTAAGATAAAAATAGTACATTTAAGAAATTAGTTGAAAGAGAACTGAAAATGTAGCGATTAGCAATTTAAAATCCACAAATAAGTTTTTCTCAAAAATTTCTAGAAACGGAAAATTCTTCTCTTATTTATGCTTATGTTAAATATTCTAAATTACATTCTAAAAAGGTTCTTAATTAATAAAAATATTATTTTTTGCAAAAATACTGCAATCCATAAAATGATGTCACGCCTGTTTACTACCCACATTACATTAAACTACACCAGTGTTTCCCAAAGTGTGGTACGCGTACCCCCGGGTACGGGAACAGTTCAGCGAGGGTACGAGTTCTTATGCGAAATATCTTGCAACAAACGAAAATTTGCGATTACGTATTTTTCTATTGGCTATATTTTTTGCAGAGTTAACCGTTAATAATTAGTGGTCTCAACAGCCAGTTGTGATTTTTAACTTTTGTGAAATTTTTTTTTATCACGGCAGCTGTTTTCACAGCAAAAACAATATCATCCTTCTCACTGATGCAAATAAACTTATTAACAATAAACATATTGTTAAAAAAATGCATTCATTTTTGTATTAGTGGTACACAGCGTTACGAAAAATTTAGAAAGTGTACACAAGAATCACTGAACATTAAAATTTATGCAAGGGTTTTATTCTCTAAAAACTTTTAAAACAAATATCAGGAGCTGTTTCGAATGTTTTATGTTTGGATGATGAAGCTGAAGCGTTTTTAGAAGCTTTCTTTATTCAAATTTAGCTTATAAGGCTTCCAGTTTAAACCAAATAGAATTATGACGTTGGTCATGTGTCTGTTACATTATCTAGTGATAGACATGTTAACTTAGTGATAGACGAAACATTATTTAACCCTTTTGCTCTACGCTGAAATTTGGGAACAAGGCGTGCCTAACTTCAGCACCCGAATGTTCGCGAAAAGAGCCCAAGAGAGACAGACAAAGGATAAAAGATTAGGAGACAAGATAGAAAATACCTATTCATATAACGAAGAGATAAGAGCCCATTCAGACGTTCTTGTTTAGCCCGAGATTAAGACCACGATTTCGGCTCGTGATATTCATGTTTGGTCCGAAATGTCAATTACGAGTCAGACTCGTGATATTCACGTTTGGCGTGAAATTAAACAACGAGCCTGACTCGTGATATTCAAGTATGGCCTAAAATTTTCATCACGAGTCAGATTTGTAAAAATAGTGCAATGGGTTAAAAGGTTTTCGTTTAAAGATTTAAGTTTATTAACAATATTAAAGTTACTGAAGTGCGAGAATTTGTGCAAGTAACGGGAATAATGGCAACATAGGCCCGACATTTTTCCACGTGTCTAGCCGAAAACCTATCAATAGAACAATTTTAAAAAATAAAACGAAGAAGCATTTTAAAAAGAAGTATACGAGCTGATTTAATTTTAAATAAGTCGTGATTATTTTTTAATGAGACGAATAAAATATCGAGATGTTAAAAAGAGGCGTGAATGAGATTTAGTAGCATTCTATAGTAATAAGGCTTAGAGTAGTAAGAGAGTAACAGCAACAGTAATATAGTTTGTCTACGGTAAGAACTCCCCTCGCCACAAAGTCTGAGGCCATCTGCTGCTATGGAAACAAGAATAGCGCATTTCAGGGAGGATAGCTGCAGCGAAGAAAAATATTCCCTTTCTCTCGCCGACCGAGACAAAACCTGTCCCAAAACTATGACCCCACTCCCCTACTCTAAATAGTTATACCTCGTTACCATAGTCATCGCCGCAGGTCTAGACGAATGTCTAGGGAAGTCCTTACTTTAGACAAACTATGCATTACTGCGTTTTGGTTATCGGGCTGCAAACACAGCACAAGTAAGTATTCCACATTGTCAATTTATCTAATTCTTGTTTAATTTATTAAAAACTATCTGGATACCTTCTCTTCTTAAGGAATAAAGAAAAAAGCAAACGACGCTGAGGACTTTTTTTTCTTCAGAAGTTTTTTTTAACAGATCATTAATATTTTAAGTAGCTGTTTACAAATTTCCTAGCTACAAATTGTTTTAAATGACATTTTTGGTTTATTTTTCGAAATGCTTTAGTTTAAAAACGTTACATAGATAAAAAGGAGCAGCATAAATGTTGCGACTAACTTGTAGGAGAGTTTGGGTACATCATCACGTTTTAAAATTACATAGGAGCCCATGACTGGAAATGTCATTATGTAGAGCTAGGGGAGCTTTCTTGTTGTCGAAGTATATTACAGCTCAGAAGAACACGAAGAAACAGTTCGTAATTGGGAAGCGTCACAAACCTTTTATAACATTTCCAGGCATTGGCTGCCAGTGCCATTTTAATTCCTGATAATGCCCCTAACTCCCTGCCAGGACTCTGATTTCTCTCCCACGCATGTGAATGACCCCTGACCTGAATGTGACTAAGTGAGGGAAACGGGAAGAGTCGTTTCTCTATAGTGGGAGACAAGGGCGCCGGCAGAATAATATAAAAGGGGGTGCAACCCTCTAACAAACTAACCCCCCCCCCAAAAAAAAAAGAAAATTACAAATATTCTGTTATTACATTTTGTTTTGTTATTACATATACTTTCATCTGTTAATTTCTTTCAAGATACATTTCTTCATTGTTAACAAGATATTTAAAAAAAAGTACGAATTTCTTGTACTTGCAAATTTTGCCACGAGAAACTTTATTGATAACGCTGGCATATCTACTGACTTTGAAACACAAATAATTACAAGCAGTAGTTTCGTATACTAACGTGTTTGTGCACGCTTAACATTGGTATTTGTTGTGTTGATATTTATTGAGTTTTAGAAGATATATATATATACTATGTATAAAGATCTGCTCTTACCGAAATTCATCACTGAAGCTACAACGTGGTACGGAATGTGGTGGAATAGAAAAAATTCTTATGAATCCCTCGAATACATCGATTTAGTAATTGAGGCCACACCGTTTTATCCAGCTGTAGCGGAGGCAATTAAAATTGGCCGAACTCTTCCAGCTACTACGTGCATTATTGAACGCACTTTAAATACAATGCGACGCATCAAAACATGGAATTGGTCTACAATGTCTCACGAGAAATTAAGTAGTTTGTGCATGCTCAATATGCATAAGAAAAGAATCAAAGATGACTCAGAATTCATTGAAAAAGTTATAAACAGATTTGGAGAAGAAACAAGGCTCATTACAATTCTTGTTTGATTAAACAATTTTTTAATTATTATGTATCAATAATTACTTAATTATTTGTTTTTGAATAAAAATATTTTTAATAAAAAAATTTATAAATTTTTTTTTCTGTATCTTCTGAATTGTTTAAAAAAAAAAGACAGTGGGGTGCAAGCGCACCTCCTTGCACCCCCCTGCCGGCGCCCTTGGTGGGAGAGGAAAAGATTTATAGAAAAGGGCACTCTTTCGTAGAAAAAATTATTAGGAACGGATGCTCTTAAAATATAGACGAAGTGAGAAGAGAACAATGTGGCTCCATGAGTAGAAAGATAAGCTTTTTCTTCAGAAATATATTTAATTGTTTATATTTTTTTAACATAATAAATCAGAACCTGAAATAAACATATGTATGATATAAGTCCTCGTCATCATTGAGTCTACCAAAACGAGACGCTAGAAAAAAAAGAACTTTTCACACTCCTCTAGAAGTTTTTCGCAACATTTATGAGACTCTCTTGTATATGTAACGTTTTTAAACTTAAACATTTCAACCAAAGTAGACTAAAAATGTCATGTAAACAAAAAGTCTGTAGCTTTAGGACAAAAACTAATTTCAGATATGAAATTCCCATACACGAATTTGGCTAGTTCAAACAACCAAAAATTTGAACTCCTGCGGTAATCAAATAATAACTAATAAATCGGTATTGATCAACCTTTCGATATCCTGTAAAACTATAGACGTATACCGACACAATTAATTAAGCTACATATTTTTTTTATTCATTATTATTTATTGCCCTTCCCGGTAGCTTTACATTATTAGATTAAGCGATATGTTTTTAGAACAAAGATAAATAATCCATAAAAATGTGCAATAAATTTAATTTTTGATTTATTAAAAGCGGCAAGCTAGCAAATCGTTCATATTATGAAATCTTTTTTAAATCCTATGGAAAACTCCTTCTTTGGGTAGCAGCGTGTGAACTGCTTGTGAAAGGGAGTTTTAAAGTAAACAGTTTGGGCTGCAGCGTCTTCGAATGTCTGTACACCAAATTTAGTGCGGTTCCGTTCAGATTGAGGATTTGTATAAAGTACATACATAGATACACACACACACACATATATATATATATATATATATATATGTAATAACAGGGCTCCAACCCTGTTATTAGTGTTGTATTTAGCTTGAAATAATTGCAGTCATAAGCCATCAGACGTTCTAAACAGGTTTATTTAAATATAGGCTGGTATTGATTACAGTTGACGTCCACACTCCCTACGGGAGGGGAATGGAAAAGACTTCTGGCAATTCCTGAACAGCTTATCAGGATCACATTATGATGAAAGGACACGCAAAACAATGCGTTCTTACGTTTTATACTAACATAGATTTGATGTAAAAAGGCACATTCGTACATTCCTTGTAACCTTACGCATTAAGGAAAATCATTTCTGCTTCCTTATATGGAATTGAAAAAGGGAACGATTCTAAAAATAACTCTTCCTTTGAAATATAAATCTATTTATATTTCAATGGTATGTT
>NC_092209.1:43991796-44038290 GCF_043381705.1 Parasteatoda tepidariorum | reverse complement strand
TTTTTTTTTCTGTCCTTAAAAATATTTTTTAGGTCTACGTTATTGGTCTACTTTCGTATGTCCTGTTGTTATTTTATCAAAAGACAGATGAATAAATATTTTTTGTACAGTATTTAAACTTGATGTATTATGGTAAAGCTTTCTTAGATAGTTTGCATATGTCAAGGGGGTATTGTGTATGTTAGGTATTTCAGTCAAAAAATTTTCAGTCTTGGCCTATTTTCCAACTTGCACCCATGTCTCCAGGGCAATGTTTGATAGTAATGTTATATCTCTGTAAAGATCCATCCATTCAAAGAATCCATCTTTGAAGTCGTGCTTTGCACTTTTGGTTAGAAATGGTAGAGGGTTGTATTCCGTATAGACAGGGGCCCCCACCAGGGTGGGAGGTGGGCGCACGATGAGCCCACTTAAGGCTTGGGGGGGAATTTTTACACTAAATAAAACGAATAGTTTGGGGGGGAATTTAAAATTTGCCCAAGAATGCGCCGAAGAGCTTGGGGGGGATGGGGGCCACTGATACTATAAGATTTATCAAAATATAAGCTACAACACTTATGGTATCAATATTATATTTAGTACCTATTAAAAAACTCCAATTAAAATAAGATCAGTACTTATTGCCAAAATAAGTTAAGCATCATGGGTCTTATTAATTTAGCTTTTTAAAACAAAACTTTTTTTACTGCAATTTATATCTATTACGAAAATTAATCAGGTTTAGGGTAGAAGTTCAATAAGTGAAAGATTAATACACCTCCGATATTCAGAATTTATCACAATTCTCCTATGATTTAATGGACAACTTCAATTTTATTTTATTTGTTGAGTTTTGATTATTTAAGTTTATAGAGACACACTTTTAAAGCTAAGTATCAATAAAAGAAACGCGTGGTTTCATATAAGGATCCTATACTATACTCCAATTCAGGGGCTCCTGTTTCATATGACATTTCGAAATCGGTGACGTTATCGCCATACGTCATAAAATTACTAACGATGATTTTCAGTATTAAGACTCCTATAGTCTAATTCAGGGGCTCTATTCAGTATGATAACCCAACTGAAAAACCTAAGATAAATCATGCATAAAAACGTGTAACTAATTTTTTATTGATTAGAGTAGTAAGCTTGAAAACTATTCATATTATAAAATAATTAGCAAGCCCTACTGAAAAGGATTTCTGCGTGTGAACTGGTTTCAGTAGACAGTCAGGTCCGCCGTGTCTTCGAACATATGTACGCCGAATTCGATGTGAATCGGTTAAGAGTTGAGGATTGGTATATGGAACATATACAACATATATAAATTCTGCTTTATTTATATAGATAGAAAAAAAATGAAAATTAGTATAATATATAAAAAACTATGTTAAACTATGCAAATTGGACATATAATTCTAAAACACTCTAAATTGAAAAATAATTAATTATTAATAAATAAGTATTTTTAAATTATTTCGCGATATCCATTTAGCTGATTTAAAGTTTTATTCAATTTCATACAGTGCAAAAATATTTTTTGTCCCTCAGTGGACTGATCGTTGAGACACGGTTCCCAACAGATCACCGAAGTCAAGCATCACTGGCTACGGTCAGTGTGCGGGTGGGTGACTACTTGGATCAGTCTGCGTAGGGACCGAGGGTGTGCGGTATGGGTCCTCGTTAAACTGTTCAACCGTAAAGTGCTCGACTTCGCGTGTAGGTCTTCGGGCTACCGAAGCGGGGGTGCCATCCCCTCTGCAGGGGATCAAAATTGTGATGGCATATCATCGGATCATCCTCAGGGGTGTTTCCCAGACCGTCGCCAATACTCCATCGTGCAGCTCTAGTGCGACGTAAATTAACTACAACAACAAATATTTTTATACATTTTAAAGCATAAACTAAAACAAAATGATAATAATTTGATCAAAAGTGGTTAAGCGTTTTGCTTTTTTACCCGTTGTGTATGGATGTTACAGCATTATTATCAAAACACTGAGTTTATTTTATTTTGGTCTATACAGGGATTATGAAGTTAAACATTTGGAAAAAAGGAGAAAAATATGCGATGTGACGAAACATGAAATGCGGAAGTTATTCTTTGATATTTCTAAGCAGGAAAGATTTCTTTTTGAAAATGTTTTACAGATTTCAATGAAGACGAATACCTTGTAAGTATTGTTTTTGTTATAATAAACTAGATTAATACATGCTCTTCTTACGAGGTAAAGTAAAAGTAAATAATTAATCTGTATTAATCCAAAATCATTCACAAAACTAAAAGGTATATACCACATCTATAATAATTAAAATTCATTTATTTATTATTATTTTTTTCTTCCTAAAATTTACATTATTTATAGATAAAGCAAACACATTTTGAGAAGTTATCCCTATCAAAAATAGATTAACCACACTCAGTACCTTTCGGCAATCGATACCGAAAGTGATGCTGTTCCGCGCGACCAAATAAAAATTATTTAGCTATTTTCCCAATTGATGTTTCACTTTAGTGCATAACTAGAATATTTATTTCAATTGTAAATTTTATTATTTCAATTTTTACTATCTTTATATTATAGAAACATCTTCCAAAAGCATAACTATAAACAACACAAACTAGTGGTTTCAGATAGTTTACTAATTTGGTCATGTTTCTCCTCACGTTGATTTTACCTTTATGTACGTACCTGACATGTTCTCAATTCGAAAAGAAGAAGACCACTGATCCATAGCCACCTGACTGTAATATATATATATCACTTAATACATTAGAAATATGTTTTGCAGGTTTGACCAGAAAAAGTTCAACGCGTCTACGGAAGTGGATTTTGAAGAATGCATGTCTGAAAAATATTGGAAACAAATTTTAGATGAAATAAGAAATGCTCTTGACTTAGAAAAATTTCACAATGCTCTGCTGAGTTATTGGTAAGTAAACATGCAATAAATTATCTTTAATTGACAATTTCTTCAAGAAATATGTAAAAATTAGAATTAATCTTTTACAATTTATAAATTGTGCATGTAATGTAGGGAAAAACACAAATACACTGCTTGCAGAATTTGTTTTCGATTTCAAAATTTGGCAATCGATATTAAAGCACTTTTACATTTCTTTCAAACATACTTTTTTAGGAATAGAAAGTATTCGGAAGGATTTAAGAACTTCAAATTGGCTAAATTATGGAATACGGGTTATTACTGGCATTTTTAATAATAGCTGTTTATTATTAAGAATATTTTTTTTCTTCTTTCAAATGGAAAACTGCTGCTCACCTCGGAAGAAGGTGTTAAGTTCAGGTATTCATATTGGGCATAAATCACATTTTTTAAAACAATTTACAGCAGTAACTATTTTTACCTTCGTATTTACAATTTAAAAATAATAATCCGAAAAAAAATTGGAAATAGGTATAACTGATATTATGTTAATTGGTGCTGGTTACTATATACTATACTAATATACGTATCACGATATGAGTACTGGATAAATAGGCTTTTTGCAGCCTACCGAACGGGATAAGTACTGGTGAAAATTGTTGCTTATGGTATTATTTAACAATCAGGAGTTGGTCTTTTGCAAAAGAATTATGCCGAATGATACTGAACATTGTCAGTCTTCATTTTGAGAAAACGAACTTTCCATCAAAAAGAGCAAGAAATAACAATAAATAAAATAAAAAAATGGTATTTTAAGTTATTTAATTAAATTGTGTCCGCATATGTCGTTCAATTATGTGCATAATTTTGTAATGTTGATCATTACCGATTTATTGATTATAAGGTTTTATTTCAAAAAGAAAAGCGAGTATTCAGCTAGTAAACAAAAATGACTAACTGAAAAAGTTGCCTACGCACAAAATAATGTTTATCTTCAACCTGACTTAGCTCAAAAAAAAATTTTTTTTTTAAATTTTTTACCAGGGCAGTAGTGTGTCTTTGAAATACAAACTAATGCGAATCAGAAAAACAAAAAAATTGTATATTGAATGTGCTGTTTAAGGGCTATTTTTCTTGTCTTTTTCAATTATTGATTCGTTAAAAAAACATAAATTCCTCCTTAATGTAGTGAAGCTGCTGCTTCAAGTTTTTCATTTTCACCAATTTTTTTCTCCCGGAGCCTTCGCGTCGATGTCAAGTAAGAGATTTTCTAGGGTTGCTCAATGACTATTTGTTGCACCTATACATTTTTTGCATAGACATTTTAATGATGGATTATAATCGAGAAAAAAAATCTATGAACAAAGATCTGACCTATTGATTGTTTAAACCAGTATCCAAGGGCTCATAAAATTTGCTAAATTTTTAACTGCATTAAAATATTTTGGACTTCAAAAAAAAAAAAAAATTCAATTCTTCAAAAAAAACAAGTGATTTAAATCATATCTACGACGCATAAAATCAAAACATCTTAATGAATAAATTTAAAACCATTACATCAAAATTATTATGTTAGTAAATAAAATAATGCACTACTAATGTTATAATATTATGTTAGTAAATAAAATATACTAGTGTTAGCAATAAAATAATAAATAATTAAAATATTTATTTGAATTATTTTTAGGGAAGAACTACAGTGTTGCAATGAACTACTGGTGCAGAACCAAGAATCATCAACTCTCTTAGGAGAACTTAAAGTTTTGATGGAAAATTATCTAATTGTGAGGAAATCTTAATATTTATTGAGCATTGTATATATATATATATATATTAAAAAAACATTTAATAATTTCACTTTTTTAATAAAGAATATGAAAAAGTAAACATAGTAATTAATATTAGTATGAATCTTCTAATAGAGTTATATTTTTGCCTTATAAATAATTGCTATAAAAGAACATCCATCTTAAAATCATTCTCGTACAAATTATAAGTCATTAATCAGTATTGTTTTTTAATAAGATGTTGAGTTACAAATTATCCAATAGCAGTAGATTATCAAAGTGGAATGCTAAGTTGAAGATTTCTTCAGAAGCAGACACAGTTTTTCATATTTAAAGATATCAGAAATGATGGTTAAAAAAAAAAACTATTGACTTCAAGCCAGCATCTTATTAATAGTCTAACCTCGCCATAATAAAACTGAGATACAGTGAATACTTGGTAGTACTGAAACTTTTAAGTGGGATTCAAATCCCAGTTCTTCACGATATTTCAGTGTTGTAACCACTGAGCCTAAGATTTTCGTTATAGTGGAGTTATTGGCTGGGTCTATAGATGGTTCATTATAGCGGAGTTCGATTATAATAGAAATTTTTTCTTTTCTTTTTCCGTAAATTAAAATTTTTGATTGATACCAATTTCGAGATTCCGATATTGGTTTAAATTTAGAGATAAAAATTGTTTATATGAATTATTAAAAACAAAAGTCTGCAGTGATAAAAGATATTTATTAGTGATACATCATATACAAATAATGGCAATGAAGGTTACAAATATGAAAAGAGATAACAGCATAATTTATGTGGTATCCATAGCTTTAGCATCTTTTTCAGTTTCTGTAAAAGCCAAAATATAGGAATAAAAATCAATCTCAAACTATTTTTAAAAAAATACTACTTTTAGCACTTAAGCACATTTCAATTAAATAAGATTGTTTAATTAACAATCCTTCAGAAAACTTAATTTTAAACAGGCTCTGCTTTGATAAGCAGTTAAAAATTCAATAATTTTCAAAAATGAAACATTAAGTCTTTTTCTGTGTATCCTTTGCCTAAAGCGCCCCATAATGAAAAATGAATTATCTAAAAATCTGTAAAATAATAAAACTGAATGGTGATAAAAAAAAAGGAATGCATAAATGAACATCTATTCATTTCAGCTGCTATTACAGAACTATAGATCTATAGAGCCTTGTATTAAATCTACATTGTATGGTGATATTTTCAATAAAACCTCCAGATCCCCTCTTTTGTACAAACTAAAGTATTACATACAGAAATTTACTAATAATTCTACTTCTTATGATTGTTACTACGTATTATATTATGATTTCCTCAGTCGGTCTTTATTTAGTAAAAAAGGGAAAACAGTTTGATTTTTAAAACTTACATAGATATTTAATTTTTAAAATAATGATTTTGGAAATAATTAAATCAGTAATTTTATTTTGGAAATATTGTGAGTTTTGCCACCACTTTCTACTGTTATGAAATTTTGCTAAACTTGGCGCAAAGTAAACAAAAAATATATATACATAATTTTGACATATGATATCTTTAAAATTAACTATCCATATTCATGTTTTAACCTGTTAAAAATTATAAATAATAGCTCAATCTATTTACATATTATCAAATCAACATATGCCTTAATTGGTAAATCAACGCAAGTGCCAATTAGCATTCTTGAGTGATAAGGAATTTGTTGCAAGAATTTTTTTTCTTCAAAAATTTCATTTTATTAGTTTTTTGAAATTCGATTTTAGCCTTCATGGCTGCAGCAGTAGAAATAAAAAGGATGTTTAAATATTTTTCTCAAAAACTATCGTGAAGCATTTGTGCTGCTTTTTTTAGTTGTACAGTAAGTAGCATACAAGTAATAAAATAATTTATACATTTCATCATCAATTAAGATTGCTTGTTCCACTTTTGCTCAACTTAGCCTTCACGATCGCAATTCTAACAAAATACTGCTTTCTATTTTATTAAAAAACTGACACTTTACCAAACCAGCATGCAGAATTGATGAGAACTGTATTTATAACTTAAGACATAGTTGCTTGGCTCTGTTATCTTTTAAATAACAGTAAGAATACAAAATGTTTCAATTTCTTCAAAAATGAAAAACTTGACATTTATTGACATTAAAACTAATTGGAAATTTATTTAAAAAAAAGCCAAGATCTTTTGTAATTTTAACTAGAGCGAGTAGTAGCAAAAGAATTAGAAATGATCAGAATTTTAACTTTTCAAAAATGATACTATAACTTTTTAATTTTTGTTCATGGGGGGCTTAAATTTCTTACCTATGCAAAAAATTTTAAAATTCAAAGTATTGGAAAATCATAACAGAAAGAGTGGAGGAGAGATTGAAATGATTTTAATCAAGGACAGTTTAAACACAAAACAAAAAGTATAAAACATCATATTCCAAAGTTAATAATTAATCTTCATAAAGTTCAACTCAAATAGATTTGATGGTATATATAAAAAAAAATTGAGACACTTACCTATGGTATTATACAAAAAGTCATTCTGGTATTCTTTTAAATACTCGCTAGATCTTGATTCATCTAAGAATAAAGTATATACCCTACTTAAGTCATCAGTATTGACTTCAGTACCCTATAAAAAAAAATTAAAAACAAAAATTTTATTTGAATGAAATAAAATCTAGAATATAGTAATTTTAGAATGAAAGATGCAGCGCAACATACTTTTCTTTTTTGGCAAACTAAATTGGCAGCAGTAATAAGCTGAATGGCATATCTCAATGAAGTATCAACACCAATTTTGGTAAGGCAAAGCAATGCATCTTGGCTCATTTCAACATCCTCTTCTTCACACCTAAGCAAAATAAGAAAAACAAATATTTAATGGATTAAATCTCTTTGAAATGTAAAATGTTAGAGATAATGCTTTATTTATTAAATTCTACAGAGTAAAAAAAAAAAAAAAACTCTAACAATAAATCATTTTAAAAACAGAATAATGCTAACATGATAAAATCAAATAGCTGAAAATTTTGAAATGCATTACTTCACATTTCAACTTAACACACAGAAAAAAATTTGATATCAAAATGTTATATTATTAATATACAGAGCTGCCAGCATGGACAGGAAAAAATCCAGTAGATTTTATGAAATAATATAAATTTCATGATAATTGGTGAATAATGTACTAAATATTTAACACATAGGGAATTCTAGGGATTTTTAACGTCATCAAAATTGAAAAACTGCAATATTTTCCTGTTACGATTGACATTAAACATACTTGAAATGTATTACGTTTACTCATAATTTCGACTATTAATAGGTAGTTAATTCATCAAAGACAGTTAAAAAAAATTTTTTTTAATTAACTTAAAAAGAGAGTTCCTAATAAGTAGTCTACTGGAAAAATCCAGTAGAGTTGGCAACTATGTATACATATAAAAAGAATGAGTGACAGTTTATATGAAAATGTTATACTTGAGCATTATTTAATGTGATTAATTAGCAGTATTCAATTAATAACATTTGTATCAATTTTCTTAATAAATTAATCATGCCTTTTCTTTTTCTCTCTTAATATGACAAATACAAATTTTAAATTAAAGGAACATAAAAAGTGTAAGGTAACATATTTTTTCCATTAACCCTCTGACACTTAGTGCCGTCTATTTTCCAAACTTTTAGCTACAAGCTTTTTGCATCAAAAAATGTAAAATGTTACCCATGTTATTTAATAGGAGAAGAGTGCATAGCAGGGAAATTTTGTGTACTATTTTACTCAGGGGTTCAAAACTTGGAGGGTTAATAACATTTGTAAAAGTCATATCTGTAATAGATCCAAGTCTTTTTGTTATTTTTAACATGAAGTTTGCAGAGAGGACTCAGGCACAGCCCATGTTGTCCGACCAAGGTCAAAGATATGTGGCATTCCTATCATGTCAGTTAAAAGATAGAGCCTTGATAAAAAGGGCTAGGTCAGGATTAGATAATGTGAAAGCATAAGAGCTTCAGTAAAATTGGCGAAAATTAAAGACAAATTCTAAAACATTTAAAAAAATTGTATGATAAAATTTTTTAGTTTAGCATGCATATCTGCTAATATTGGAGAATTAAAATAATGCAGATTTTACTAGCACCATTTTTTAGGCTACAAGTAAAGTTTTGATACATCATGAATCATGTAAGTCAAAAATATAAATTCAAAATTGGAAATAATATAAGTACTTACATTTAGAGAAGTAAAATATATTGTATATAAATCTTAACCCAAAAAAGATTTTTTTAAACCATTATTCATATTTACATAACCTATTAACACTCAATATACTGCTGTACTGGCAATAACAGCATCTGTTACGGAATACGATAAGTATCTTTGCCATCAGCGGATATTTTATCGTCAAAATTTTTCTGTTTAAAATTTCTTCAACAAATACAGAGAAATTTGAGAATATACGGGTAAACAGGAGATAGTCTTAAAATACAGTAATCTTCGTTAAAAAACAGGAGACTTGGCAGGTATGAGCATGATAACTTTTTGAATACATAACTAAAACATTAAAAATTTTAAAAAGAAATGAAAATATAAAAATACATTTAAAAAAAAGGCAAATAATGGAATAGAAAATTTAATATTCATAGAAGTCATATTCGAATGAATAAAAATAATCAAAGTTTTAGCGTACCTTATTTTTAAAATCTTTTTTGTATCGTCTTCATCATATGGGGCAGTGGTGATAATTACTGATCGATCCAAAAGATCAATAGGTATACCATGTGGGCTCTCATACTGAGTTCCCCTTATTTTTGTAATACCTCTATTGGAAGCCATAATTAATATTGGAGCTAAATCGCTTTCAAGAGCTCTGTTAAGGTATGAAAAGCATTCAATGTCCAGCATATGAACTTCATCAATAAACAATACACCAGGAATGATCTGAGCTTTGCCTTCTTCTCTCCATTCAGCTACTTTGGAATTTATTTGCTCTCTCACCTCAATTTTTATTTCTCCAGTGTCACCTAAATAAAGGAATCACATAAACAAATTTCTTCCCATAAATTGTGATTTTTATACAACATAATAAACATTCAGAAATAGTTAAATGCAGTCAGAAAAGGATAGCACACTATTATAATCCAATTCTTTTACGAGGCACATATTTTTTCTCTTTAACCCCTCAACGATCAGCTAATTTTCAAGAAAACGGTCATAAAAATGCCTATTTTTTTTACACACGCATTTGATTAGTGCTGACATCTAGTTTAAAATAAACTAACTATCTTCAATTACCTTAAAAATACCCTGGTACTGCCACCTGGCGTTTAAAATGAGAAATAAAATGTTTTCTGGGCAAAAGAAATGAATTAGTTTTATTCTTATTGGCATGTTACTACTGAAAACTCCAGCACGGGAACGAGAAATAGAGGGCGAAACCGCATCCCGTAATTTTCAAGGGAGCAGAAGGACGGGTTTAATTTCAAATTTATTATTTCTAATTATCTTATGAATAAAATGCTATAATCAGTATTAATATGATGTTTTAAGAAAAAAAAAAAGCAAGTACTAAGAGTTCATCTATAAAATAAAAAACGCAATTGTGACTCCATGCAACATTTGACTAACCATAAGACATGGTTCCCAGTAGATCATTGATCACAGGATAGAGTCAGCACCATCATCGAAGGACAGAGGATGCGCAGCACCAATACTCATTCCCCCGTTACCCACTAAGACTTCACTTGCAAGTCGTTGGACTACCATAACGGAGAAGCCACCTCTTCTATAGAGAATCAAAATTGTGACAGCACGTCTCTGAATCATCCTCATGAATGCTTTCCAGATTGTCACCAATAGCCCATTTTAAAGATCTAGTGGAATACTCTCTTTCAACTTATTATTTTTAAAAAGAAGACTAATACTTGCTGATTGACAGTGACCTTACAACACAACATTGGATTCATATTTGGAGTTAGAACAAAAAATAATTCTCAATTTTAAGGCCAACATGTCCATGAATTTTCTTTCCTTTTTTAATTAAGAAGAATCATCAACAGAAAATTGATTATATAATTCAAATAAGAATGTGAATAATCCTCCAAAAATTACTTTAAATAAAAATATGTTAAATATATTTCTGGAATATGTTAGGTAAAATAATTATTTTAAGCCTTCAATCAGTCCAAAGACTGAAGCATGTACAGTGTTATAAATCTAGAAAAAACCCTGTTTATATGAGTACATATCAGAATAAATACAGGATTTTTAAAAAAATCATTGAAAATAATTTGATTTAAACTGTCAAAAAAAATATATATATACGATTGTTCTAGGAAATTTCAGGAGCCTTGAATTGAAAAGAACTACCTTTTCAATTTGTTTCAAAATATTGGGATGATAAGCAATGTAGTTCCTTATATGTCTTACCACAATAACAAAATTATGCAAAGTATTAAACAGAATCAGCATCTAATGTAGTTCACGTGTTTGGTTTGCCATTTCCTGATAGCAATGGAACAGAATTAATTTATCATGTCACCCACATCGGAATATGGCGTTTGGTCCGAAATTACAAATGTTTCTGGAATCAATCAATAGATGTTTCGTATACCGAACAAGCACAAAAAGTTAAATAAAACATTATTCTAATCAGTGTAAATAAAAATCATAAAAAATAAGCTATTTGCAAATATTTTCTAATTCCATCTCATACATTATATCTTTTATAATTATTCTTTATTTTGTCTGATTTAGATTTAATGAACAACCCTCCTTGGAAAAGTAAATTTTCTCAAACCCGAAGTTCTGGATTTAAACAAGTTTGACTGTAACATGCATTTTATAAGTGTTGTATGATAACAACCAACTTAAATCTCTAATTTAAAAAAAAAAAAAAAAAAAACTGAGTTGCAAATAAGAAAAGAGTCATACACAAAGATAATACAAATGTGGCAAGCCAAAGTAGAGCATAAATGTGTATAAATTTAAATGCCACCAAAATACATTTTTATTGAGAGTAATTAAAAAATTATCAGAGTAGTACCTGAAAATAAAGCTAAGAAACCTTGAGTTCTGCTATTCATTACATCAATTTCATGCAAAGTAACTGTATGAGTAACTTCCTTCCTTTTCTGGAGTTCTCCTTCTGGGCACTGAACAAATTTTGTTTGAGCTCCAGTGGCATCATAGTCTCTGGCTCTTGTGAATGATCTGCCTAATTTTGTAATTTTACCAGTTGCCTTGTCAATGCAAACTATATCACTGCAAAAAGCGAAAAATAACATGGCATAAATAAAAAAGAAAGAAATCCAGTTTTGCTAAAAATAAATTACTAAAAATTGTTCTTATCACAGTTAGTATCAAATTATCCACTTCGTGGTTACAGAAAAAAAATCTTATTAGTAGGTAATGCTACATAGAATATAATTAATAACATTTATCAGTACTCTCTTTCCATTAGGTTCTGTCTAATAATATTTCGATTTAGATCTCATATTTTATCTGCTCTGGCATAAATAAAGAAGGAAAAAAATTCAGCTTCACTAAAAAAAAATTACAAATTTTTTTTCTAATCATAGTAAATTCCCAATTATGCACTTAGAGGTTACAGAAAAAAATCTTATCAGTAGGTAATATTACATAGCATATTATGAGTAACTTTTATTAATATTCTCTTTCTATTACGAACATTTAAAAATAATTTAAAGAGTGGTTTATTATTATGTTTTCTTTCACCCTCAATATGCAAGTGTTTTTGATTGGATATTAAATATATATTTTCTTGTATATATGAGACAGATACAGATTAGATTTATACATATATGAATGTAAGGAGCTACTACAGCTGTTTCATGTTGTGGAGAGTAGATTATGTTTTCTTTTTAAAAAGTTATGTGATGTTTAAGTAATATTTTTTTCTTAATTAATAAAAGTTCTTTGCAAGTTCAAAGATAAGTTTTTCAATATGTTTGATTAGCATTTTCCACTAAGCACTCAACCATTCCAAAAAAAAGGTATCTGTAAGAGAATTTGATTGCAACTACAGGAAACATGTCTTAAGTTAGCTTAAGGCATATAATGAAATATTGATTCCTTCATAGAAAAAGACATATACAGTGCACTCCCGATTATCCGTGTTAATCACCGGGACAGGTCGCACGGACAATAGAAAAACACGGATAATCCGAAAACTCCTTTTATTAAAGAAAAATTCAATATCAGCACAAAAAATATAAAAATTACTGACATTTGCATGTATACATCAAACTAGGAATTTTCCTTATTAAAAAATGTGTAATGAATGCATCTTCGCCATACATCGATACACATATTTTACGAACCGCAGTAATGTCACAGTAATCAAATCCTCCCATATAATCTAATAAAGTTTCCACAGAGCAGCAGAATGAGAAATTGTATTTCATTCATTTACTACATCTTCTGCATCAGTTACTATCATCACTATTTGATTTAACAACATAACGATGTCTTCATCAGTCAAATACTAGAAGCCAGGCTCACATGCATCACTTTGAAACCAATCTTCTAAATTTTCTTCATCAAGAATTTCGAAACCTTAGATTTCTTTTACTTGTTCGAGAATACTGTTATCATATTTTTCTTGAACATCTGAAGAGGATTGTTCATCAAGCGGTATGATCTTTCTCCAAAATCGTGATAACGTAGACGAATACCATGCTGTTGATATTCCATATACTGCAATCCAATAACGAATATTGCTTCCAAAAATTTGGTAGTGCTATTACTACATGAATCAATTTTTTTAATCTTGAAAATGTTTCTCTTTATATTTTTTGAGTGACTCCGGAATGAGCACGGATAATTTGCGCACGGATAATCGAGAGTGTACTGTAGTTGCAAATTAGTTAGACAATTCTCATATTCTCTTCAATTTGGATAACATTTTTTTCTGCTTCAAATTTAATTTTTGTACAAAATTGTATGTCTGTTTTGCACTTTTGTAAAAAGTGATTAAGTAGATTTGTATGAGCGAAAACTAGTCGACGCTTGAACAATATGGATACTAAATTGAAAGTAAACTAATTTGATATTTACCCAGCTTGTACTTTTTCTTTTGTCAAGCTTTCAATCATTTTTTGTCCTAAGTCATATGTTGTTTCCATATCTGTACTTTTCAAAGTAAGCTTTCCAACTTTTGATCCCTATAAATTTAAAGAAATGTTTACAAAATAATATATAAAAATGTTGTTAAGTTAAAATGAGCAAAATGTAAGCAGTGTTACAATTTTAGCACAAAATTTTATAATAGAGCATTTCAACAAACTAACCTAATTAGTTTTTATTTATCAGAGAAAGCAAAATAGAAAAGTATTTTCTTTTTACAGATAATTTACTATACTAACAAGAAATTAATATTACTGATAATAGCAAGCCATAAAATTCTTCCAGTCATATTGCAGGCCTGAAATAGCTGATGATTTAAAAATTAAATCAAAAAGAAACACGGTTTTTGTTCAGGAAGCCTGATTTTTATTCCTAATAAAGCTTTAAAATTAGTCATAAAGTATGACAACAGAGGGAGCTGCTAAGCAAAGTTTTAAAAAAAATATTTGGTGTTAAAATAAAGTGTAGTATAAAAATTACAGCTGACTGAGCAAATATTTCAAGTGAGATGGTCTGACATGTAGTTGAAATTTTTTTTTTTTTGAAATTGTTGGCAATTTTTAATCTACAGTAGAATAAACAATTTTGAAAACACAGGGCTTCAAGTGGCAAAACATGGTTTTGGAGCATCTTTGGAGCAACAAAAAAGCAATTTTGGAGCAGCAAAACAAAGATTTAGAGCATAGTTAATAAATAGAATTAAAACAAGAATTTAATAACAAGAATTTTTAACTTTGTTCATTAATAAGATATCGTATTTTTTACACTTTTTTGAAGGTCCCTGCATTAACAAATTAAGTTTCTTTTTGGTACCTTCCAATGCTGTTAAATATTCTGCTATCCTCGACTTAGCCTCAGATAAGAGGATCTGTCCGCTTTCTATAACCGACCTGTCTTTATTATTTTACTCATCTTTAATATTTTTTTCAGCTGCGGCTAAGAGATCCCGAGAAGCCTTCAATTTTTTTTACAAATCAATTTCAGCAGCTTTCAATCTGCTTTCCTCAGTCTCAGTGTTTTTTGCTTTTTTCTTTCTTTTTTTCTCAACCTCTAATCGAGCAGAATAATTTTTAAATGCTACACGAACCACTTTAATAATATCTTTGTCAACTTTAAAGTTATTTAAACCCCTATTTTGTTGATATATGACACAACTTCTCTCAAACCATTCACACTATGCAAATTTAAACTTGCCTTATTGTCAAATAGCTTTTTGTTCACACTTAAACCTCTTTCAATATCGGCATTCCCATGTGGTACGCACAAAAGAGCTATGTTATAAGAGGATATTTGATATTTCCCAAAATTATCTTTCTTCACAAAATAGTTTTTCCAAAACACATCAATCTGTGCATATTCATTTGAATCAGAAGAAAAACTTTCTGGTTCCCCATGTAACCTTGTCCCTCCTTCATCTAGTAACAAAGATGCCTCTCCAGGCTTTATAATGGATGGGGTTACTTTTGTTAGATATCTTATTGACTTAATAGAAGTTTCTTCCATTCTCATTACAGGATGCAACACTTTAAGATGGTACAGTAATCTATTTTTAAGAGGCAATACTTTTAATAGATTTTTTGCGCATGCCAAGTAAAAAGACCTTGCACCTAAATACATAATTTTTTTTTCTGAAGAAGATGAGGATGTCATCACCTTTGTGGTATCTAGTCCAACATCTATCAAATTTTAATTTTGCCAAATTTCTGCAATTCCCAAAATTATCTTTCTTCACAAAATAGTTTTTCCAAAACACATCAATCTGTGCATATTCATTTGAATCAGAAGAATAACTTTCTGGTTCCCCATGTAACCTTGTCCCTTCATCTAGTAACAAAGATGCCTCTCCAGGCTTTATAATGGATGGGGTTACTGTTGCCAGATATCTTATTGACTTAATAGAAGTTTCTTCCATTCTCATTACAGGATGCAACACTTTAAGAGGGCACAGTAACCTATTTTTTAGAGGCAATGCTTTTAATAAATGTTTTGTGCATGCCAAGTAAAAAGATCTGACACCTAAATACATAATTTTTTTTCTGAAGAAGATAAGGATGTCATCACCTTTGTGGTATCTAGTCCAACATCTATTAAATTTGAATTTTGCCAAATTTCTGCGTTTTCTACATCCAATGATTTTAAGTCCTTTCCTGACAAACATGAAAACCAAAACTCTTTAAAAAAACGCCCTAACAATGCTTTAACTAGGAACACCATTTCATCATACAGCAAGTGAATCAATGGTGTTTCAGTGTGGAAAAGACCTAAAAATTTATTTAATATTGCCGAAATATTAAAAAAAAATTTAATAAATTCAACATTGAGTGGCTCATACTATTTTTTAAATTAATAATTACTTTATTTAATTCTGTAAAAGGTAATTCAAAACTGTAATTAATTTAACTATTATTTAAGGTCATCGAGTGTAATTTTCTTAAAATTTAAATAAATGTTATTTGTAATAGTATATTCAACAAAACATTAACAAGATTAATATTGATCATACCAAATTTATAAAAATATGTAAAGAATTAAGCAAATTAAGAAAACTTTAATAAATTTATATTACAAATGTAAATTAGTGAATGGCCCCTAATAAATTTTTATTAAAATTGGTTACTTATAAAGTACTGCATTAATGAAATGATTAAAAAAAATTAAATAATTTTTAAATGCAAATACAATGAGTATTGAAGCTAAAAAAAATTTGTCAGAAGTAAATTATTATATTGTCTCTACACTCATAATATTTAACAAATCTGTGACAATTAAAATTTTTTACATCAATTGTTTTAAATCAAATCATTAAAAGATGAATTGAAGTATTTTTGAATGAAAAATCTTAAAAACATAAGATTTTTTGCTGCATTTAAAATATTGAAACCCCCTCTCTTCATACTTATTTAAAATCTTGCCTCTAAATATTATTAAGTTATTTCCTAAAACAAAATAAGAGCACTGAAAATTTTGAAGGTAATAATACAACAATAAAATGCAATAAGTAAGAAAAAAAATATTAGTAAAAAAAAGTAATAAAGTAAAATAATTGTTTAAAAACAATATGCAATTAGTGGATGGTCCCTCAGATAAAAAATTTACGTTATGAAACTCAATTAATTCTTATCTTTATTAAATGAAATGAATAAAAGGGAGATGGAAAGTTTGAAGTTATGAAGCTTTGTAATTCTTGACTGTTCTGAGGATCAACATGAAAATATGTACTTAGTGGATGGTCCCCTAGTTAATTCAAAGATCATGGTACTAATCTATAAATAGAATAGCGCAAGAAAGTCATTAGCTTGCCATTGACGAAGACGATGGCACCTCAATAACGTTGAAATCAACAAGAGAAAAAAAAAATTTCTTATGCTATTAAAATTTGGCAATGTTTAGTTGGTCCCCGAAAATTTTTTGGCGCAGATTCGGCGCAAATTTAACATAAAATGCCGTTTCTGCGCAGCAATGCGCAAATATACCGGTTTGGCGCAAAATGCGCAATGTGCGCAGCACTTGAAGCCCTGAAACAGTAATGTACCAAGATCTTATAAAATAAGAATGCACTGCAGATCGTTAGAAAAAATGTAACTCACAGTTCCGGACACTGGACGGTCAATTTGGATTTCTACTACTTCCCCTTCTATGATCTCAGTTTCTTCTCTGAAACATAAAACATATATGTTAAGAAACAAAAATTCGACCAAGTGACATATTATAGAAATATATTCTTAATATTTAACATTAAAAAGGTATAAACACCACCTGTGATATTGTGATGAAATATCGATACTTCTTAGCATCATTACAATTATTGTTTATACATAAGCTCAATATTTTCAGGGGGGCACAACTTATGGTCTAAAAAACCAAATATATCCGCCAACCCCCATTAACCTGGCCCCTGAACAGCCTTAAGTATTAATACTGAGATTTTATTAAGAGAAAGTATTAATAATGAGATAACACACTGGCTTCAGTGTTTGCTGTGAGACGTAATGATCGAAACATTAGTGCAAATAAACTAAAAAAGAAAAGAAAATTTCAAATATCAAAAAGGTAAACAAACAAAAAACACTTTGACAACTCATCACATTAATCTAATACAGTATTATTAAAATTTTTACCCCTTCCGAATAACAGTAATTTTTAATAATCTTATTTGTTCAAATTTATTTACATTAATTATTTTTATAATTTGAAGAGAAGCAAAAGATAAATAATACATTTGTAGCTTATTCATATTACTTTCAAATAGAATTGAAAATTTCCTTGCATTTTCATAATTGCAGCATTATGTGTATAAGCAACATTACATGTAGCATAAACAATAGTTCAAACAAAGCATCATATACAAAGCAAGTACAAATACACATTGAAAAAATGTTTGTAATTAATGGCATGATATTCATTACAGATTTTTCAGTTATGCCTTAGTCTTAAAATATGACAGAGAGGTAATTAAACTTTTCTTTAAAAAAAATTATCACATAAAAATATGATAATAATGATCAAGTACATAAAATTCAATATAATTCATTTCATCTGACTGCTTGGATAGTTTAATTAAGTCTTCTGATCTTTTTAAGATTCATAAAATTCCACAATTTTCCTGTCTTTTGTGGCTATCCCATTTAAAAAAAGTTGAATTTAGCTTACTATGATATGAATTAAGCCGTGGAGTGCTGCGGCAAAGGTAGCCATTCCAATTTACTTCTTCAAGTTGAATCCAAAAGAACCGCAGCCAGTATGAGCAAAAAGACTTAGGAAAAACCATGTTTAAAGAAGCCTCATCTTATTATCTTTCGATATAAAGGAAGCTGCTGTGAAAGAAAACCTAGGAAGAATAACTAGGAAATTGAAAAAGCCAATATTGAAGCAAGTTCCCCAATAAGTACCTTAATGGAACATATTGGGTTTAACTATTGAGACTAAAATTTTTGAAATGTTCATACAGAAAGTTAAAATCAAGGAGCTTGGACAGAAGAGACTATGTTAATGTGCCCTAAGGTCATTTAGACTCTTGAAATTTGAAAAAAAAAAAAAAAAAAAGCCTTGGGCATTTGACAAAAAAGTATATTAACGAGGAGACATGAGCTCTCGTGTGAAGTGTTTTGAAACTAATAAAAAATTTGGTTCAAATTTTAACATGAGCCATGGTGTTAAGAAAAAAACATGCCCATGCAACCTATGTGCCTTGGAGAGGATTCAGCAAAGAATGGAATACTACTGAATCCATCAAGTTACTTGACTAACTTTTTATTTTTACTTCCTATAAATTAACACATTATATAATTGACATATTAGAGTTGATCAATTATTACTTACTGAATTCTTACACCAATAGATTTTCTAAAAGCTTGGGTCAAAGCTTCAGTTTTGGACATTTCAAGAGAAAATATTTCACTTCCTGATATGACTGTAAAAGGTGTATCCATGCCAAGAGCTTGAGCCATTCCTAATAAAATTACAATCTATTATTAATGCTACATTTATATACAAATAACTATAATGATAATTTTTAAATATAGTTATGAAACCTTTAAAAAAAATGAGTAGCACCATTACTTAACAAAAAGTTTTTAAAGAGTATATTCTGAAAAAGTGAACCTTTATTTATGTATCCCTTTAAAGGCAATAATTCAAAAAATGCATTTTTAGTTGGACAATGATAACTTTGTTGAGGTTGTTCTATAAAAAAAAGAGGTGAAAAAACTTGATCCCAATAAGGAGTAGACTGCTCTCAAACAGACTGCTTGGGGGAAAAAAAATAAACAAAATAATATATATATACAAGTCAGCTATAAAATAACTCCTACATATAAACCCCAGGTAGCCAATACAAATTTATAATACAAATAACCAATACACAATACAAAAACCAATACAAATAAAATTCCAGACGGTGTTATTAGAAAGTATAATTTGAGATGCTGAGGACTCAAAACCAGAATGGTATCATAGTTAGAGTGAACAAATTAAATGGCAACATTGACTTATTTCATCAAAACCTGATTCTCAAAATAAAAAACATAAAATGGAGTTAGAACGATATTTTTAACATGAGAATTGATGGTAATAATAGAGATAAAGAGAGCAAAAAACAGCATATGAACCATTGCTATTTAACCATTCCATATCAGAAGGCTATTACCCCCCCCCCCAATGCTGGTGTTTTTTACACTAAAAAGATGATACCAATTGTAGCCTTATATTTCTTATAGTAAAGAAATCATTTGAATAATAAAAAATAAAATGGGTACAGAAACTCAAAATTTTGAAATTTGTTAACAGTATAACTGTAAGAGCTCTATAATTAAAATTATTTATAGCCTATTCTGCTAAATAACACTATGAAACTTTCTTTTGATTGGGTTAAGTTGATAGGCCAATATATAATCATATATAGGGGAAATTATTTTATGAATGCTCTGTAAATACATACATTCCGATAATAATCCAATGCTCAAAATAGCAATAGGCTGGTCATATAGCCCAAACAACAGACAATCACAATCATATTAATAATCTCAGACTGGTATTATTAATATGACTTCACATGACCCCAAACAAGGTGAAAGGAGGAAATCAGAAAAGCAGCAGATCCAATTTTTCCAGATGATAAATTTGAAGAAAACTTTGATCTAGCAGTAATAAATGTTAACTCATTAATGGTGCAGAAATCAATGATCTGACCAAATTTTAAAATCATTATTAAAAAAACTATGAACTGTCAGCTATTACTAGTCACATGAACTGAAATTTTAAATGATTGACATTACGAATACTTATAGAATTATAACATTGAACAAAAGTATAAGTTTCAAGGTATATTACCCATAGCAATTGCAGTTTTGCCAGTGCCAGGTTCTCCAGCAATGAGAACAGCTCTTCCTGCAATTTTGCCTTCTTTAATCATCTCAAGAATGATTCCAGCTGCTCGTCTTGCAGCAACCTGGCCAACCATACCTTGAGATACCTACAAATAAATTGAAAAAGTATTCTACTGTCCACACATAACTTTTAAATTGGATAATAGAAAAATATCAAGATATGAAAAATGAACTGTAACACAAAAAACTATTATGAAATGTCGACCCAAGCTTTGAAAATTTTTTTCTTTTTTAAGTTTTATAATTATCGTTTATTCAATATATCTCCTAAAATAATTTTTTTAAATTTATCAGAATTATCTTAAAAATGAAACGCAGTGCAGGATTTTAATTTGTACTGAATCAATATTTAAAATGAAATATTATTAAAAAAGGGTAGATATTTTTCATATACAATTATTGTTATAAATGCTTCAACTAATTTCAGAATTAAAGGAAAGGACTGTTAAATACCATTTACAACAATAAGTCCATTGTGTCCTATCCTTGGACTATGCTAACCTAAATGTAACATTTTACCTTAGTTTTAATAGTTATATTTTTTATTTTATCCTATTCGAAATCAAAGTGAATGAGGTATCTCATGATATCAAAACCATTTAGAGTTTTCTTAATGCCACAGTTAGGTTTTAATAGTTATGAATAATCAGACCATTTATGATTTTGAACACTGTTTATGATATTAATTTTATCTTCATTAAAAATAAAGACTGACTACATAAAAACTCATCAGCATGTTGCAAAAATAAAACCACAAAAGTACACAAATCAAATGATAAAACCAAAGCAATAAATATGAAACATATTTTTCGATTAAAATAAGAGTATTACAACACTTTTTGTAAAAACACTAATTACAAATTTCAAAAGAATATTTACTTAGAAAATATTTTTTTAAAAATCTTTGAATAGTTACAAATTTAAGTTTGTAACTAAACTTACTATTTATCGGTCTCAAAAATAAAAATTAGCTTTTACAAAACAGTGCTTATTAAAACCAGTAACACTAAATTTAGCAATGGTTTAATACAAAATGATCATACAGATTTCCAGTGTTTGTTTAGGTTTAGTACTCTTGTAATAAAAACACCATTACTTACTGCTCTAGGATCTAATGTATCATCTAAACCAAGCCCTCTAATATGTGAATGGGCTCCAATTCTTTCAATTCGAGTGACATCTCGCACTTCCTGTGCCTTTGCTGCAGTTTCCTAAATATAACAAAAATCTGATTGCATTTTTGAAAAATATGAAGCAAGGCAATCTTGGCAACTAGTAAAAATCTTAATTGAAAAACTTTCAAAGAGTACCACATGAATTATTTATGAGTCATGCAGCATCTAATCATATAAATAAATGGAACAAAAAAACATTAAGAAAAAATATTAAATTAAAACCATCCTTCTAATGACAAACAAATAGTTACAAAAGAATTTTTTATTGCATTAACATAGATTTAGTTCCAAAGTTTATTGGGATAAAATTCAAACTTTTGTTGGGTTACCATTGCAACTTGATTCACAATTTTGTTTTTTCAATTCAGCTTCAAATTGTTACAGTAAAATAATTAAAGCATTTATCTTCAAACAGATTGTTTAGTATTATTACGCAAAGAGAATTCCTATAACAAGTTTGTACTAGTTATTTTAATATCGAATTTTGACCAGAATTTTTTTTATATGAAAATTATTATAAAAGTAAATAGAACTTATTTACTGTTTAATAATTGCTAAATAATAAGTTAAATAGCATTTTCAATATGTTTCATATAAACTACAATTTTCAATATGTTTCATATGCTTTCGATCAGGGTTGGGGTTCTGGAAGTCCTAAACAGGTTTTGGACAGGACACGTGGGTTTTACTGTCTTAAACTGGGTAAAACTGTCCTAAACTGTTTAAAAGTGTCCAAAACCTTGAACTTTGGTAAAATGTAAAAATTCTATAGGTGTAACCATTGTACACACAATAATTACATGTATCAATAAATATTTGATATTTTTTATACAATTTACTATAACTTATTAAAAGAAAATAATATAATATAATAGGAAAAGGTTTATAATTTTTGAAGCTCCACAAAAGTGAATACCTTTAAATGTAAATATGCTTTTAATACTGATAAATAATATTTTTGCAAAAGGATAAATATGGCAATATTAAAAAATAATAATTTTTCTTAAAAAAAATACTAAATTTGTTCAAAAATTATCCTTTTATTTTTCACAATATTTTTTTTAAAAAAATTTCATAATTTCTGCATTACAGGATGATAAAAAAGACATCTATTTAAAAAAAAAAATTGTTTTTAAATATAAATATATTAGTTTAAATTGAAAAAACAAAATATCTGAAAAATGTATTAACAGTTTTGAAGGGCATAACATCAGTTTCAGTTACTGACACTGGTGATGTATCACCACTATGCTAAAAGAATTGAACATGAATGAAATAAAAGTATTCTTGAATAGTACTATAGATAAATAAACCTGTATGGCAAGGCCAAACTTCAGTTATGTACTATTGAATGAGAGGACCAATTGAACTTGATTACTGATTAATCTTCCTTTGTTTAAATTGAAGAGTCAAACAATATTAATAAAACATTATACTTTTAAAAACAAATATTCTCTTTTATATTTAATTATCAATATGTTATTAGTTCTATGTTTATTTTACCACTTAAATATTATTTAGATAAATTTGTGACATAATTTGAGTAAAAGGGTTTTGGACAGGACGGTTTAAATAATCCATTCTGTCCTAAACCCTGCCTTCGATATTTTCAATCATTTTTTGGTAGTTACTGCTACGCATTTCCACATAATTTCTAAAATGTTTTTTAAAATACGCTTTCACGTCTTAAAATATTTTTAATAAACTTAATTTCAATAACATATATTTTGCAAGTATTTTAATAAACATGCATTTTAATAAACACTTTTTGACATGCTTTATTTTTGCAAACTTTCTTACCAATTCAAATAATTTTTAATCCCTTTTTTAACAGTTATTACTATGAATTTCCTAGCGATTTTTAAAATGTCAATATTTTTAACACAATATTATGAATCTCAAGTATCGAAGCAATTATTTAGATTAAAAAAGTATGACATGGTCTATTTGTGCCAATTTATCGCAAAGCCAAATTATTTTTGAATCATTATTTTGGTAATTATTGCTACGCATGTCTAGATGGTTTTGAAAGACCAGATATTTTTAGTACCCTATTATGATCCTAAAATTTCGAACCTCAGATTAAAAAATATATATCATTTTGAAGAACTTTATTTGTACTTTTTTTGACGTAAATACAAAGTGATTATCGATAGTTTATTAACAGTTATTACTATGCTTCTCCACGTATTTTAAAAAATTTATATACATTCAATACTATAATAAAATTTTTTATTATTTATTTAAAATGAATGTTTTAAAGTTGAAGTATATTCCCTACTGAATGTTGAATCTCATTTTGTGCCACAAGGGTTTTGTTTCAATTTTAATTATTTTAAACAGTACATAAATTCAGTAAAGTACTTAAATCAGGATTGGCAAGGTTTAGGGCAGAATGGATTAATCCACGGTTTAAACCGTCCTGTTCAAAACCCTTTTACTCAAATTATGTCGTAATTTTATCTGAACAATATTGAAAAGGTAAAATAAGCATAGAACTGATAACATATTGATAATTAAATCTACTAGAGAATATTTGTTTTTAAAAGTAAATGTTTTATTATTATTGTTTGACTCTTCAATTCAAACATTAAACAAAGGAAGATTAATCAGTAATCAAGTTCAATTGGTCCTATTTTGTACAAAAATCAGAAATTTTATTGAATAAACATTTTGTTGTTCTTAAAAAGTGTAACTGTTCATGTTGCAATGCATTTTACCGGCAAATTAGAATTGAGTAAACAAATGATCGTATGCATTAACTGAAAAGAAAAATAGCATATCCAATCCAAAAAGATGTTACGTTATTAGAAGAACCAATTTAATTTCTAACATTAAATGATATAAATAACAAACTATTTTACCGCTAACATGCTTGATGTCGGATTCTTCAAACGCAATGCACGATTTTTCTCTTGTTCTTTTTCTGCTAATATTTTCCTCCGAGTTTAGTTGTACACAAAAAAATTCGTTGCCAAGCAACATTTCTTTTTGAATAGAAATACTTTAATTTATTTTAAAATTGCAATTACATTTATTTAAAAGGTATAGAATATTAAACAAAACTTATTTTAAAATATTTGGTCACTAAATTAATTAGTTAAAAGAGATTATTTTAATCTCTTCTACATTGCATATATATTGGCATTAAGGGCCGATCTCATTTGATGCAAATGCGAATCTGATTGGTGAATTTTCGAATTCATATGCTGAAAAAGCAACAAATTATGGGCAGTAAAAATGATTCCTTAAAGGATTTTGCGTCAAGTGTTACAGTAAAAGTCAACCTGTGCTGAAAGTTTTATCGAATCAAATGAAAGCATAGCATCTCTATCGCCAACCGCGAATTTCAATGGTGAATATAACCGATTTTATTTCTGTAAACATTAACGTATTTATTTGAATATAGTGATATGAAATAAGTTCTGTGCTTTATGTTTTGAAAATAAGTGCTGTAAGTTCCGATTAATCTATTTTGTTATGTGTGTATCTTTATCAATTAAACTATATTATTCGTTAAACACTATTTTGTTTCAACCTAATTCTTGAGTTTTGAAAAATGCCTCCATATGATGTTAATAGTTGATGTGCTTCTGTTATAAATAATTTGCTACTAAAGCATTGTGCAAATATTCTAATCGTTCAATACTTTATAAGAGTTAAAAGGGAACACAAAAATGTCAAATTTAAAAAATAAATAAAGATACAAAATTTAAAGAAATAAAAAAAAAATTTCTTCTTTAAAGCTAATATTTTGATTTTCTAAATTAAACTGTATTTGGAACATATAACAGAAAGTATTCATAACAATTGTATGTATTGTAATATATTTTGTAGTACACCTATAAATAGATTTTCTATTAATAAGTCATAAATTACTTGCTTGCAATTTCTTAAAGAAAATTAGGGAAACACTAATTATTCAATAAAGTCACGGATTTTTTTAAATTTGAAATTAAGCTTATTGACCCTAAAGGGATATTTCCATATCATGATCTGTTGCACCACCTACAATCGCCAAGATGCCAAATAGATTTTAAACTTGCAAATTTAAAAAAAACAAAGACTTCATTTTTGATGGATGATTGAAAAAATATTTAAATTGTTTAACAGCCATTAATAATTATTTTGTGTCACAGACATAAGGACGTTCATGGAGGGGATTTTGATGTTTGTTTTTTAAAAAATAAGAACGAAATATTAAATTCATTTAGCAGAAATGCATATGATTGATTAGTTTGAACTTTACGAAAAATGATGAAGAAAAATATTAAGAAATCTGCTGTATTTCCTAATATTTATAACTAAGGGGCTAGAAAAATCACCTTTTTGTGAGAATAACCCAAATAGTATATTGCTTACAGTTGTAGTAAATTACTTACCGATAGTTTACAGATATGTGTGTTTAAAAGATGGGTCAGAATGACATTTTGTCTATTTTATTTTTTTGAAAGTATATAATTTTTTTTTTTTACTCCTCATGAATATTTTAAATAAAACATACTATTAAGTAATAAATATTTTAATGAAAAGTATTGCTTAATAATAAGGCAGAAGTTAATGAATTGAGAGAATAAACCTTCGTTATTTACAGGGTGCTGTAAATTTTTGAGGTTAAAATTTATGTAACTTAGTTCAAATCCAAACAGGATGTTATTTACAGAAAAACTTAAAATTATGATTAGCTGTTTTAAAAGTTTGAACTGATCTCTTCTTACTATTTATTTAAGATGATTTTAATTACATCAGTGATAATGATAAAAATATAGTCAAATTTCTTTCATGGTTATGATCAGGGTTGGAATTTTTGCCGGCAAAAAGGGGTTTTTGCCAGGACAGTGGCAAAAACTGGTAAAAACCGGTAAAAACCAAATTATCTAAACAGCTGATTAAATATTATTACAAAATACTTGAAACAAATTTAACTCAATCATAAGGAATAATAATTTTGATACATTACATGAAAAAATTATTTTTAGCATATTACTAATTAATATAAGGGTAATAATTTTTAAAAGATTGAAAGTTTTTGATCTCTTTTCATTTTAGAATCCTAAAATAAATGTTTTTTTACAAATAAATAAATATTATTTGTATAATATTATTATTTATTATAAAAAATTATTATTCGTACAATAGTTAACTACACATGTTGATAGATATTTTATGCTTTAAATTATAGTTATATTAATTTAAAAAAAGTTCATTTCTCTGGAAAAAAGAGAATAATCACAAATTTTCCAATCAATAATGTTTTAAACTACTAAAATGATATATTATTACATTATCATTTAATTATGGAATAATAATTTTGTTAATTTTTTTGTAATTATTTATATTCATAGTAGGGGAGAGTTGGATAAAACGGGATACCATTATTGTTTTTAATTACTACGGAATATCTGTTAAGGAAAACCATACATTATTTTTTTTGTAGCTACAGCATTTATTGAAGCACACAAAAAACATATTTTAAACTAATTTTAATGACTGTGAAATAGAAAAAAAAATTAATTTCCAAACTCTTACATATCCCGTTTTAGCATACCTGGGTTGGATAAAACGGGATAGGGTTTACAATGTTTAATTTTTTGCATAAAACTAAGTGAAAAGCATAATTAACTGACAGAGAACTGCAAAGCAAAATTTCTATAAATTATATTCATGGGATTTTACTGTTCTAACACTTTTATATAGATTGTTGTTTTATAAGTAAGTACTCAAAAAAATATGATGCTACATTTGTTTTTAAAGACTATGAGTTTTCAAACATGAAGGCTTATTTTTGCAATTTTCATTCTCGAGATGTGCCTTGTGCTCTTAATAGAGATTTCTTAGCAGCCTTTTCTTCAATTCTCTTGGTTCTTTTTTTGTAGTTTAATAATCCTTTCCTTTTCTTCCATTTCTAATTCACTTTTATTTTTAATTCACTCCATTGATCTCGTAACATCCCTGAAAGACTCTTTAATAATCAAGCATTTAAATTCTTCAGTTACAAAGAGAGGAATTCATTTTAGAATTGGATGTAAATTGAATTGAGCAATCCAGAAAATTAAGAAGTTTATATTTAAAAAAGCTCAAGTCTTCATCAGAGAAATACATTACAATTAGTTCTAAAGAAAGATGTGAAATCCTAGAGTCGAAAATAAAATGCTTAATAATAAACGGTAATAAACAAATTTTGCATTACTATATAAAGAGACTAAATTTTTCAAAAATATATGTGGCTAATATAAATAAGCTGTTAAAAAAGCCTAGGCCTACATTAATATATGGCTATTTTAAAAGGTAATAATCCAACAAATAAAAAGGTGGATAAAACGGGACATAAAAAACTCTATCCCGTTTTATCCAACTCATAAGTGTCCCGTTTTGTCCGACTCCGACACTTTTTGAAACAAACATGGCTGCTGCCTAAATGTGCAAAGAAAATTAAATAGACTGCACATAAAAATATTGGTAAATAAATGGTTAATCAAATTTAATACTCACCGGAATTTTATTCCCATATATAGAGGCAGTACAATGTGAAAAACAACGTACGTAAATGTAGAAAATGGCAAGAAAATAGAATAAAAAAGTTCTGAGACCTACAACTTTCTATCGAATAGTGATCTTGAGACGGGACGCACCGAGAATGATATGATCACGGTCGAATAACACGTTTCTGTCGTTGTCCACTAGATAGCTGCAACAGTCTAGTCCCTAGGCGACGTATCCCGTTTTGTCCGACTATCCCGTTTTATCCAACTCTCCCCTATATATTTCAATTTTAGGAATAATTTTGTATCAAAAATGTGTTTTTGTCCTCTCATCTTGGAAAATATAGGTTTTTGCCAATTTACTTGGCAAAAACCTGTTTTTGCCAGGACGGTTTTTACCGGTATTTACCATGGTTTTTTCCACCTGCGGCAAAATCTTGCCAACCCTGGTTATGATTTAAAAGTTTGATTAATCTCTGTCCCGCAGTGGACTGATCATAAAGACACAGTTCCCAATAGAAAACCTTAGTTCATAACTGGCTGCGGTCAGTAAGCGGATGGGTGGCCACTTTGATCAGCCTGCGTAGGGACTGAAGGTGTGCGGCATTGGTCCTCATTAAACTGCTCTGCCATAAGGGGCTTGAATTTGCACGCAGGTCGTCAAGTTACCAAAAAAGCAAGGGAGCTATCTCCTCTGCAGGGGATCGAAATTGCAATGGCATGTCTTCGAATGAACCTCAGGGATGTTTCCCAGACCATCACCATTAGCTCGTTCTTTATGTCGCTCTAGTGCGACGTAAATAAAGTACCTACTTTGACTAATCTCTTTATTATATTTTATTTAAAAAGCAATTGAAATTCTTTTCTATTCACTAAGCACAGATTTGTCGAAATGGTGAGTTGAAGGGCCATGCCAATTTACTTTTGATAATTATTTTGGCACTAACCATTTTCTTGTAAGTTATTGAATCTCTTTTGTCAATTATTTGATTAAGAATATATTGAAATTACTAAATTTGAATTTTATATTCAAATTGTTTTGTCAACATTTTCTCATGATTTTTTCTATATATTTCCTAATTTAGTTTTTAGTTTTTTTTTTTTTAATATTTATCAATTATTTAACTAAAAAGATAGAAATTACTAAATTTGAATTTCATATTCAAATTGAGGTGACATTTTCTAATAATTTTTTAAATATATTTAATATTTTAGTAATTTTTTTAAAAATCTGTATTGCTCTTATAATTATATCTAATTAACAATTCAATTTATTAATGAAAATTTAACAGGACCATTAATTAATTAATTTAAATCTATAATATTTTATTAAGGTGTTAATTATCTGTGTAATTTACAATACATCTTTATCAATTAAACTATATCAATATTATTAATATAATGAAAAGGATATTGAAGGAAGCTATTAATTATGGGTACTTCCACAAAAATTTTACAGAGGAGAGAAATGCAGAAAAAGATAGGAATTCAGGGGTCGCATTCCCCCTAAAATTCATAAAATTCCTAAAAGTATGTGCAAACCCTAAAATTCCTAAAAATCTGATAAAATTTTGTTGGTGTTCCTAAAAAATTAGAGTTATAGGCTAAATATAAATAAAAAAGCAATAATCTAAAATATAAGAATTTAACTACATTAATTAAAACTGTTTTAATTTTGCCACATGGGAATTCTGATCCTGAGAGAGGTTTTTCGATAAATAAAGCAATGCTTAATGTGAGTCACCATGAGAATACTATTATGTCTCTTAGACTAATCGAAGATACCATTCGAAATTATGGAGGAGTGTTGAAGATCACCACAACACTATTGTGGGCAGTAAAAGAATCTCACAAATCATATCAAGAATATATTAGAAAAATGATCATGATTAATTTGTTTTTCTCTAACTTCTAATATAAATTGCTGATTTGAAATCTAATAATATCACACAATAGTTTTTCTTAATAAAGTAAGGAAAAGGGTAATAATAAAGTTTTGATTAAGAAGGTAAAAATTAAATAAAAATCCAAGTTGGTGTTAATTTATTTTTTCTCTTGATTTATTCTCACTTTTGCCTGTTCCTGAATTATGCACTTAATTTCTGATAGGTAATATGTAAAGTTGAAATTTCATTTTTACACTTTAGAGATTTCATTCTTGACTTAATAAATTTCAGAGCTTTATTTTATGGCTTGCAATTATTTATGATATGTGTGGATGAATTGTAATAATCTTCTGTTATGTAATTAACTACCGTGTGATCTGTTTTTATCCTAGCAAAATCATATACTGCCCCTAAAATTTACCTAAAATTTTTTGAAAAAAGTTCCTAAAATTACCCTAAAATTTTAAAAAACTTTGCTGCTACCCCTGGGAATTGTAAACGTGAAATTGTGAATTTTCTTGAAAAATATTTCTTTCATGCCAACTTTTCTCATTAATATTTATTACACAATTTCTGTTGCAAGTTTTAAATGTATGTAATATTATTAAGTTTCATAATGAAAGTAACTTTTGAATGAACTAATTTTAATTTTATTAAGTAGTTTTTTTATGTTTATAAAATTTAAAATTTTTTTAAATATAATAATGCCTAACAAAACAGCAATTTCAATACTCAATCTTCCTCGAAAATAGATTGCTAAGTTAGAATTCTTATTATTAAATTTTATCTTTTTAGTAGGATGTATCTAAATGAAATCTGATATTTTTGAAAGAACAAACCATTTATTTTCATATCTGAATAATAGACATTTTAACTCTCTTTTTCAGATATATACAATTATGAGTCGTATTCCACATATAGGATTGACCAAGCAACCTTCACAGATTCAAGATGAAAATGCTTTTAGAAGACCTATAGGAAGTCAAACTGTTAAAAGATCAGTAGAAAATCAGGTATCAGTTTCGAAGTTATTTTATTTTTTCGATTTCAGTAGAAATCTTACAAATTTCAGATATTCTAAGCCAGGGGTCTGTCCAGGCCAAATTTACTACCGTTTAGCGGAACCTTCACAAATTCAAGATTCGGAAAAACGGTTGTTTCACAAAATACTTTTTCTTAAAATTTTTATTTTGTATCCAGTAATAAACAATAAATCCATATTTTTGTGCTGATTTTTAAATATAATGTTTAATTTTCACAAATTATGTCTAAATTTTCACAAAATAGGTACCTCTCAGAAAAACCTAGACAGGCCCCTGTAAGCAGATTTAACCTCCTAATAGTCATAAGTGAAAATTATCTTAGTAAAAATCAGGGTTGGCAAGATTTTGCAGCAGGTGGAAAAAACCATGGTAAATACCGGTAAAAACCGTCCTGGCAAAAACAGGTTTTTGCCAAGCAAAGTGGCAAAAACCTATATTTTCCAAGATGAGAGGACAAAAACACATTTTTGATACAAAATTATTCCTAAAATTGAAATACAGTAGGGAACCGATTATCCGGAACGATCGGGACCATCGCTATTCCGGATAACTGATTTTTCCGGTTTTCTGAATTGCAAAAAAAAGCCGTTTTTTTCGTTGTCAAACTCAACTAAAAAAAAAAATATTTGGAAATAATCTTAAAAAGAAGAAAAAACGATGAAGTAATACACTAATGATTATTTCCAAAATGATGGTAAGGTAAACATCTTTCAAAAAAGAAAGAAAAATCCTAAAATCTTAAGAGGAAAAAAAAAAATTTTTTTTTTAAAATAACGGGAATATTTATCGAATTTCGTTCCGGTTTCTTGGTTTTCCGGTTTTCTGATTTCCGGATAATGGGTTCTGTACTGTATATACTATGAATATAAATATTTACAAAAAAATTAACAAAAGTATTATTCCATAATTAAATGATAATGTATCATTTTAGTAGTTTAAAACATTATTGATTGGAAAATTTGTGATTATTCTCTTTTTTCCAGTGAAATGAACTTATTTTAAATTAATACAAATATAATTTAAAGCATAAAATATCTGTCAACATGTGTAGTTAATTATTGTACGAATAATAATTTTTTATAATAAATAATAGTATTATACAAATAATAATATTTATTTGTAAAAAAACATTTATTTTAGGATTCTAAAATGAAAAGAGATCAAAAACTTTCAATCTTTTAAAAATTATTACCCTTAGGTATATTAATTATTAATATGTTAAAAATAATTTTTTCATGTAATGTATCAAAATTATTATTCCTTATGATTGATTTAAATTTGTTTCAAGTATTTTGTAATAATATTTAATCAGCAATTTAGATAATTTGGTTTTTACCAGGTTTTTGCCACTGTCCTGGCAAAAACCCCTTTTTGCCGGCAAAAACTCCAACCCTGGTAAAAATATTCATAAAGTAACTGAAACAAATAACCACATTGGGAATAATATTAAAGAAAAACAAAATATAGATTCCATTTAAAATGAAGAACATGTAAAATTCAGCAGTAAAATAGATTCCCATCTCGAGTTCTATAGTTGTACATGTGTATTCTAAATTTGCATTAAAACATCATAAAAAGTCCTTTTTAAATGTTTGTAATTGTTTATAATCTTGTTTAGTTCATGCTAAGATAGGTGATAAACGTCAAAAAGGGGTCAACTAATAGCATAATTTGCTGTATCTTTAAAATGGAAATGTAACGAATAGTGATTTGGCCGAATAGTAACATTTCTTCATTTTTGAAAGAAACTTTCAAAGCGAGACATCTCAGTTTTCTAATTACTGTATTTGAGTTTGAAATCTAATAAAAACCCTCTTAATTACTATGTCATAATAAAAATGTTTATAAAAACAAATGTTTTTTAAGACAAAAGCTAGATATAAACAAAACAAAAATCTTTCGTAATTTTTAAATGAAAGAGTTAACGCTAAAAATATCAATTCAACTTTTTAATCTTGCCATCTTTTTTTTTTTTTTTTTAAAGTGACCATGCAGCGTTCATTAGATACGCTCTTTCAGAAATGATGTCTCAATAAAAATAGCTGAGAAAGAGAAAAGTTAATAAGAAAGCTAAAGAGAAACAGAATTAAAAAAAATTGTTCTTAGTTCTGAATTATAATTTTGATGTTGAAAATCACAGTTTTCATTGTTCCCGATTATCTGTCTTACCATACAGAAAAAAAGTGACAATAAAAAAATTAAGTCTATCAGAAATGTTCCATTAAAATCCTAAACTGTAGTTAATGCAGCAAAAAAGACATAAAAAGAAGTTCTCAATTTGTAAAACATAAATCACCAATTCAAAATTCATGGTTCAGTATAAAGTAATCTAGTTTCAATTCTTCACTTTTCCATTTATCTTTTAGAACATAATTTAATAAATTTTAAAACTTAACAAATATGTGTAAAAATAATTTCTAATAATGTATAGTAAAAAGTGCACTTTCAGATTATTCTCTATTATATCTATTCAAATATCCCCTCAAAGTAAACTTAGTCGAAAAATAATTTCCCAAGTAATACTTTACCGAATATTTAGCCCACCGAATATTCATAACATCCCTGCTTTAAAACAATTTTGCTTTTACGCCAACAAAAGACGTGTGAAACACCACTAACATTTGAGATTTCTGATGATATAAATTCCTGTCATCAACACCGGTAACAGTATTAGTTCGGATTAGCAAGGCTCTGCTGTAATATCTGACAAATGGTAGCTCAATTAAAGATTGATAATTTTGTTTCCTCCTCAGAAGATGTTTTTCCCCCCTCCATATTCAATGAAGTTTTATTTTTTAGCAAAAAGTATTTGTTTAAATTTGCATAAGTTGTTTGATTGTTTAAAAAGCTAAAATCGATTTTTTTTGTTATTTCAGTCTGGTAATCAAGGTAACCAACCTGCCGTAAAGAAACTTAGAGTTGAAGTTTCTTCGACGACCTCCAATAAAAAGAGAGCTGTATCTGGTTCAAGAATTTTCATAAAAAATGCTGGTTTCTCAGACATTGCTAAAAAGAATGGTATAAAAATTCTATTTTTCCAATGGTATAATATGTATATAACTATGTATTCACATTATTTGTTCATTTATAAGGAGTGGCAAAATTCCTCTTTAGTGGAAACAATTTGTAATTGTAATCTAGTTTAAATATTATAATTAGCTTCCAAACTGTTTATTAAAAAAATATATATATATATACATATTTTTAAATATGTATAAGCTAAAATGCCATAAATCGGCAGAAAAAAAAATTAAGAAATTAAAAAAAAATATGGTTTTGTTCAATGTTTTATGTAAAATAATGCAGTAAAACCTAATTTTGTATTGATATAAAGAACTGTTTAACTATAATCAAATTTTGTAAATGTAATTAAAGTAACAAATCATGTAAAGTAACCTAATAAATCATGATCGAAATAGCCAATTACATTCAACTGACATATAAATAGCATACTTATATGACATATGAATGGCATACTTATTTTTATTATCAAATATTAAGTATAAACACTCAACTCTTTTCTTAGATATATATAGATTTTGACAAAATTTTAAAATAAAAAGTACAAGTTTATAATTTTCTGATACTGTTGTATTAATTTTTTTTATATCAAAACTATTCTTGTTTTTAATTTGTAAACAACTAGTCATCCTTTTTAGTTTCATCAAATTTTTTTTTCTGTGTCCTGAAAAAAAAACATAACTCTGCATTTTACTATGTTTATTTTCATTCAACATTTTTGTATTATATTTAATAATTTATTTGCAGCTCTAAAACCGATTCCAGACAGCAATCTAATGCGAGGTAGTATGCCAGCTTTAAATCTTGCAAAAAGTAGTAGGGCAGTTACTGTCTCTAAGCCTCCTAAAAGGCAGCCATGGGATCTAAAAGGTCGCATACAAGATATGGAAGAAACATTTAAGGAAACACAGAAGCAAAATACTACTCTACTCGAACAGCTTGCCATCAATAACCAACGTATTGCTGCTCTTGAAAGTGACAACTCTCTCTTGAACAAAGATGTTCAGATAAAGTCCTGTGAGTCAGAAGAAGCTATGGTGCAAATATCAGAGTTACAGAAAAAGTTGAAGTAATTATAAATACAATTATTTTCCACTTCCTTTAATAATTGGTATATAATTATATTTGTGCAGATATTTCATATTTATGGTATTCATAACTATTGCTAGTATTGCATAACATTTGATTGTTATACTTTTTTTAAAAAAAAATTTGTTGTAGTATGAGGGTCATACATAAGTCTTAGAAAATCCAAACGTTGATACTCATGTTAAAAAAAGTCTTGTTTTCAGAAAGTGTAATTTCTCATAAGACTATTAAAATTCAATTTTACACATTCAGTTTCATTGTTATACAGATTGGAGGAAACAAACTTTAATTTAGGGGTGCATAATATTTTTGAGTAGAGGGCCACTCGTACGGCCGGTTGATTAACGATGGGCCATTTTCATTTTTAGTTATGTTAGCAGCAAATATGATAATTTCTATAAAAACATTAGTGTCCTAAGCACTAAATTTTTTTATCAGTTAACCTAATAACATATTTGCATGAAATTAAATACTTTTAATTATATAAATTTATTTAAAAACAAAAAAACATACTTTAAAAAAAAACTTTTTTCATTTTTCCTAATGATTAATTTATCAATATGTATATATATATGTTACATAAATATGGGGGATATGAATTCTTACCAAAAAAAATGTAGTGCGTACAGAATGAAAACGCAAAATAAAATATACACATTTTATAGAGTAATATAAATTTGAACAAAATATTTTTTTGAAGAAAACTGTTTAAACAACAATCAAAGCAAATCCATTATAATACAAAATAAGATTCAATATTTATTTAGTATTATTAGCAGATGTTATATCTATCTCTCGAATATTAGAGGTTTTTTTTAGAATTTTAAACAGAGAACATTTTCTTTTTAGTTTTATCGTAAAATTTTTAAAAAAAAATAAAGTAAATTAATTACCAATACTTTCCATTTTCCATGAAAAATTGAGTGGGAAAAACTTTTTAGAAAGATGCCTGTCTTGAATCATTCCAAGGTTGTTTAATAACTTTTTTGGTGCAATTCCAACAAATTTCTGCATATATAAATTACAATAGATGACAAGGATACTTCACTATACTCCAGAAAAATTAATAACTGTGTATTTTTAAGGAGGATCCTGCTGTGAAAAAGTGAAGACAGTGAAATCGGCCTGCAAGTGTTGGTCACAATTAATACTTTTTAACCCTCACTTTTAAATTTAAGATCTAAAAACTAAGATTAATATGTATCTGATACTTAAGGTATCAAGTTTTCATAACTGATACCATTAAAATTGGTATTATCCATCTCTACCATTCACTAATGAGGAGAACTTTTTGGAACATCCAGTGGTAGTGACTTTCTCCAAAATACTGGGGAAAATGTTTCTTGCTAAAAGGAGATTACATTGAAATTTGAACCTAATTAATTTAACCCTTTGAAACTTTATCCTAAGCATTAAATTTAATTTAGGTTTAAATTTATAAGAATTAATTTAAACTTAAAACTTCCTGTGATTTTTTTTTTCATGTTTGAAGTATAATTAAAGATATTAGGTCATTAAGTGAAAGTGGTATTCCTTTTAATTTTATCTCTTAAATGGAAAAAAAAAATGCTGTGGTGTGTTTAGGGTGTAAACGAATAATATAAAAGTACTTCTTAATGGTTTACATTAATATTGGATCTACCAAGACCTAGGGCAAACAAATGCCATGATCTCCAATGAATTATTTATTAAATAATCAACCATAGTCTGAATGGTCATCTTGTGACAATTATGCAAACTTTGACTTAGTGAAGGAACATTGCAATCCTCTTCTATTAAAAGTCTTACTGTTTCATGTTGCTCTGTACTGAAAACATCCTTCTTCGCACGTCTTTACATTCGCTTAAATTGCTCTTATATGAACTGGTTAATTAGTAAATGTTGTAGCCATTGCTCTCCTTTTATCTTCTTTTAATACCCTAAATGATAACACTGTTTATCTTTCTGATGCTATTCACTTTCCCAAATATTTATTTGAGCAAACTTAATACTTTTTTTTTTTTTTTTGAAATATGAGAATCTAACACTTTTTTTTTCTTTCTTTTTTTTAATTTTAGGAAAAAGTCAGACGAATGTGAGGTGGTTGTAAAAGAAAAAGAATGTCTTTCGTCAAAATTAGAGGAACTGAATAAGAAGTACAATGATTTCCTAAATGCCCATGATCAGGAAGTATCCGCTTTGAGACTAAATATTTCTAGCCTCACCAGTAACAAATTAGTTGTTCAGACTCAACTAGATGCCTCAGAAGTAAGTACTTTAATTTCTGTATTATAATTTAAGTGTGTGAAATCACAGAACTCATAATGCTAAAAATGTTTAGCTGAGTTTTATTTTTACGTTAAGCATTTATTTTATTTCAAACAGTTGATAAAAAATATTTCATTAAATTCAATTTTTAATCATGAAGAAATTGCATATTTAAATAATACAAAAAATTCCTTTTTTATTATGTTTTTTATTCTAGAAAGACGAAATATGTTTTTAAAGAATGTTACAGTATTGAATTTTTTAAAACATTTAATTAAACTGTTATAATTTTGTTAATTTTATTCAAAAATATATTTAGTTTAATGTGTTTAGCACATAATCTTTTTAATTTTATTTTTATTACAAATCATGGGGGATTTAATCCAGGTGTACCCCGGAATTCCGTGATTTTTGAATTATTATTCCCTTGTCTTATAACTGGAAACAAGACTTGTGATTTTTCCTATTTATATTTTGATTCCTATTCATGCTGTTGTAATACTAAACATTGGTTTTTGTATTTATACGTTATTTAAAAACTACGCATTGCAATTGCTATTCGCTCTATCTAAAAATGATGCATAATGATTCGTATTTACACGATTTAAAAATTTAATATTCGTTTTATATTTTCGCGTTTTTTAAATCCAATGTTCCGATTCTTGTAAGAAGTAAGTTTTTGTTGAATTAGTTACTTTATGAGTGTGATACTCTTTACTACTAAGTAATTTAAATATAAAGATTAGTTCAAAAGAATATATGAAATATGTATGGTACATAAATTGACATCTTGATATCGATTTTTAGCTCATAAAATTTACAGGGTTTTTCACTTTGCGTCACAATCACCCCTGATTTATACTTATGCTTTTAAAACATGTTCTATCAAACTAAATAATTTAAATTCAATAATAATTGAAATTAAAAAAAGTTATATTCTGAAAAGCAAAATTAATATAAAAATAGTATTAATTGGTTTGGAAGAAGCACAAAAAATAGCCTCACTATTATTGACGTCAATGATGCTTAATTAATTTCAATGATAGGAACTATAAAAATAAGCTTAGTTATAAAAAGCAAAATTAATGGAAAAATTATACTAATTCGTTTAGTTGAACAGTAGAACAATGCCATACTTCATTTTAATTATACCTAATTAGTTCAGGTTAGAGGAACTAGTTCAAATAAGATATGTATTAAAAAGCAAAGTTGATGGAGAAAAGATACTTATTCGCAGAAACGAATTTCAAAAAATAGGCTTTATGCGCTTATGGTAATTGGTGCAGACAAAACATGATGAATTATTTTATTTTTAAAAATATTATGTAATAAATGAGCTATAAGCACTAATTGTATTTAAATTTAGATGAAATTGCAGCCAAAACTTCATTTGGGAACCTTTTTCTGTCCAATATGCCCAAGACTCTCTCCTCTCTTTTCACCCGCTGTTCTAAAAATTCACTCGCCAATATCGTTCCTCGATCCGTCTCTTCCCTCTAGCTTGAATTTAACCCTTTTAATGGTGTTTCATCTTTTTGGTACCCAGTAATAACTGGAACGGATCTTTACAGAATAAAATAAGTATGAAATTGGCTTACTAATAAAGCAGTATTTTTACCAATCTTTATGAAAAACAGAAAAGTTTTTTTTTTCCACTTTCAAAAAAGGAAAAAATGCATTAAGGGGACAATATTATATTCAATATAACTTTTTTGATAAACACTTATATTTCAGTTTTGAATTCTGTAAATCATAATCAGAATTTCCATTATTTTCTGTTTAGAGTGTAATTAAAAATCTGAATGAAGAGAAAAGACAATTGATTGAAGAAAAAAGAAAGCTAATAGAGTCCAACTCTGAGAAAGACCGAAGAATAGCCAACTTGGAATCTAGATTGTTAGAGGAAGAGTCGACTAGAAGGAAACTTCACAATACCATTCAAGAATTAAAGGTATTAAATTTTTTTAAAAATGTTTTAAATGTAACATTTATGGTGTGTGTTTCCCCCCCTTTTTTTGGTACTCTACGAAGATGAAATGATTGCTGCAATGGAGGCACTTTGATAGGAAATTATTCCAAACCTGAAATTTTTGTCGAATTTGATTATATATGCAGGGTGTTGTATAAACATTGTGACAAAGTTCTTGAGGAAGTTTTTTTTTCTTCTAATGCCCGTCTGTGTTAACATCCATCAATTCAGGCATCTACTGGGCAATTTTGTTGACCTCTCTTACAGGGGCACCATATTAGGTGGGCCAACGTCGCTCCCGCAGTTAGGACAGATAGTACAGAGAAGGAAAGAACATCCATGCCTTGCCCGGGGCTCGAACCCAGCACCTTTCTGTTGCAAGGACAGTTCCCTGCCCCCTACATAGGCCGGTCGGCGTTCTTAAGGAAGTAGGGCACATCATAAGGATTAATAAGATTTGCACAGAAACCCATGAGTAGAAATGTCATGGTACTCTGCTAAGGGTATTTGAATATATTACTTGTGTCACTGGGCCCATGTCCAAGAGGTTGTGGGTTTGATCCACCCTCCACCGAAGATTCCCTATGTACTAAATGGTGACTGATGAACTTTAAATCTGTCAAGTGAAATAGTCCTCCATGCTCCCATAACAAATCTTACCTCTGGGGGCCCAGGAGTTTCCTTGTCATCTGGATTGGTTCTGGACTAGGCTATAGAGTTGAACATTAGTAGTTGTAAACCAAAAATTGCTAGTCATCGACGGTTATAAAATTAAAATATATAGATATTACTCGTGTGTCCTTGAAATGATAATTTAATCTATATAAAAAAATGTCTTAATCTGGTTCTATTATATTTGTTCTGATCTGATTATTTCTGATCCTTTTTTATGCAATTTTTGACAATAATTGTAAGAAAACATAAAATTATGATACTTAGTAAACAAAAGTTTCAAATCAAAGGCACTTGAAGCGCTCATAATAGAAAAGTGCCTCCAGTAGCATGCAATGAAATTTCCAGTCATGAGTTTCTATGCAATTCTTAATCCTGATGTTCTCCAACTCCTCTAAAAGTTTGGCACAGCATTTGAGCGACACTTTGTATGTGTATGTAAGGTCGTTGCCAAGAGGTGGGATAAAACAGGTCTTGGACATCAGGCCATTTGTAAACTACTTTTACTAAAGCATAATTATGAAAAGAGCTAGTATCCAAGTGACACAAAATGAAAGTGCTTCTGAAATAAAATTAGGGAAATCTTGCAAACAACAAGTACAGATGAACTCTTAAGTCACATGCAAAAAGGTATTCTAATTCTTGTAACCCATTAAAAAAAAATCGGTTCAGAGATTTCTTTGCTCCTCAAGGCTTGGTTTAAATAAAAAACTTAAAATGTTAATTTTTGTATACTTAAATCTAAAATTAGAATAAAAAGGTTGGTGTAAATAATAAAATGTGTGAATATGTTTAATTTTGAATCATAAATTAAAAAGGAAAATTTATATAAAGAAATGACATAAAAAGATTTGTTAAAACTTTTTTTGCGTTCGTTACATAAATCTATACATATGCCATAATTTCCTGTATATTCTGCTGCTTATAAGCCATTGCATATATGCTGGAATTCCTCCACTCTTGTGCTCTAATTCACCAAGTCTGTTTTTATTACAGATAGATCGAGTAACAACTTAATTCATCTTTGAAAACGGTAACTTAAAAAAAAAAAAAATACAAATTATTAAAATTGGAGTTTAATGACACAGACCTTTTGAGAAGTTTCTTCAAAGAAAATAGAAAAATGCATTAGAAAAAAGAAGCAAATTCACTGTACTATTTTGTTATAAGTTATTCGTAGACAACTCATGATTAAAAATTATATCATATCATAAAGTTTTTTATTAAATATTAGAAAATAATTAATGTTATGAATATAATACCATTTTCAAATCAAACAATTTTTTATAAAATGCATGAATTCATAATTTAATGCAGATATTTTAAAACTTATTTTGCTTTTATTAATTTTTTTAATTAAATTTTATTATAATATCTCATGCTTGTGGGTTTCAACTTATATTTAATTACATTGATTATAGTTTTTTTAACATTATTTCTGAAATATTGCATTTTAGTGATAATATAGAAATTGACGAAACAGTATTGACGATCTAGGCAGATTATGCACTGCTATTTTTCTTACTTCGCTAAAAATTAGGGTAGCGGATTATATCCTGGAAATTATGGTGTTACATAATTATCTGGCTAAAACGTGTAATTTTAGCGGAAACCTTGAAAATACAGCAATAAACATTGAAAATAATATTAAAATATGCAATAATAGTAAGTAACCAATGAGTAATTTTAAAACAAATAGATTTTTCTTTGTAATTTTTAATTCTGCCTTTTGTTATGAACCTGCATCTTTTCTCTAATAATGGTTTGCAAACTTCAAAGTTTACTTATTTATTTTTGGCAATTTTTTAGGGCAACATTCGAGTATTTTGTAGAATGCGACCACCATTAGATGAGGAAATGAGAAATGGCATGGTATGTGCTGATATATCTGTTCCAAATCGAAAAATGATTGAAATTTTCCAAATATCAGAAGGCAATAAAATTGAAGTAAGTTTTAAGCTTTTTTTTTTTTTTTTTTTTTTTTTTTTTTTTTNTTTTTTTTTTTTTTTTTTTTTTTTCGTTAATTCAAACTTTTTCTTGTAAATTTTTATTTGAAATTTTTTACTTGAATTTTTGTAACATAATTATACTACTTGCCTAAAGTCTATTTATACAAAACTGAAAATTAATAAGAATTGAATGATTGCGTAAAAAAAATATAATTTTCCTTGTTACATTTTTATTTTTTATTAATTTTTATATGTATTACTTGATTAATAATAGAATAATAATTGTTTCTAATATAATTAAAACGATGTGGCAGAAATTTCTTTTCTTTAAATTAGTAGCACAATTTGTTATCTTTGAAAGTCCAAATGTATCTCAGACTCTTACGATGTCATGTTAGGTAAAGAATATTCTTGAAAATTTAGGTCTTACACATACAGACAACAAAATTTATATTAGCATCATAAGATTAATAAAACAATACAAAAAATATTTTTAAATTTAGTTTGCAAACCGCTGCATTTTTCTAATTAGCCTACAACATATATGTATTTTAAAAAAGGAAACTTGATTATCTATCTTTCTATTCAATTTAAAATAATATTGCTGCAGTGCTCCTCATTTAAAGCATTTAAATTAAAAATGTTGTGTGGTTTGTTTTTTAAACATTTTAAGTTTTTTTTATTCATAACTTATTTTTAAATTAATTATAGAATATATTATAATTCTAAAATAAACTCAAAATTTTTTACTATTCAAAAGGAAGATGGTAATTACGTATTCACTAGAAAATATATGTTATATTCATGGCCACTTAATGCCAATAAATTTCCACTAGTAGTTATTTGTTAATAATTTTTCTTTTTTTACTGATTATGAAAATTTTCAAAAATCTATGTATAAAATCTTTTGAATTTCATTCTATATACCTTCATTTTTTATAAAGTTCCAACCCTTCTCTCTTTAAATTTATCTTAATTATCCTATAACGACTAATTTTTATTTTTAAAACATCTTATTCCACCTTCTATTGCTAAATATTAACCTCAACCAGGAAAGAGATTTTACCCCGGTAGATGAAACTTCATTTGAAATAGAAGTATTGAATATAAAAACATTTTTTTTAAATGAATTGCAATTTAGTTGAAATAATAATGTTAATTTCCAAACTATTTTTTGTATCATTATTAAAAAAGTAATGTGAAAATTAAAAAGCAGCTATTGAAAAGATAACTAAAATTTTCAAAAAATTAAAATAATTGTAGTTTCCCAATACTTAAAACTAAATTATGAAGGAATTGTTAAAATATCTTGATCAAATATTATTAATACTCCTTAATTGACTAAATTATTTGCTAATTTTTATAATCAAACAATGTCAAGTATGAATGCTCAAACTGTTTCTTAAACAATATAAATTGATTTTAAAATTTTGTAAAAATTAGAAAATAGTTTTTCTTTAAAAGTAGATATCAGGAACTTTTTTCTTCTTTTTGATAAAATATAAATTTTAACTTAAGTTATCCTTTTAATACTCACTGCTTAACAAACTGTAGTGGTCATTTTTAGTTTCTCCCATTTTGTCTAGTTTATTTCAGTTTTTTCTATTTCTTTAATTTTCTATTCTGGAAGAAATTGGTTTTTTCTTGACAAAATGTCTGGCCTGTTTGAAACCTGTTGCAACTTCTGAATGAATTTTGTGTTTATCATTAGCTGTTAGAGTTAGCTTAAAAGATGTGTATCACATAAAATGTATGTACGACTGTAACTGTTGAACTCTTTACTTGGGCGATGTATTTAATTTTACTCATGATATGGATAGAAATCCAATAAATATATTTATTGAAATAATTAATTTCCCTTAAACCTTTTCTTTAACAGAATAGAGAGGAAAAAAAATCTTTAAACGGTATGAACCCGGTGAAAAAAAACTAATTAATTGTTCTTAAAGTAAATACCGAAGCTAATAGTAAATTGAACTTTAGACAAATCAAGGTTTTTGATGTGTGCTGTTATATTTCTATGATCCATTCACTTTATTAGTATTTTTATGTATTTAATGAATTTCATTTATTGAAATAGGTTGCATTTTTATGTACTTCATATTCTGAATCTTATTTTAGCACATGAAGAGTTATTTAATTAAATTTTTATTTGAAAACAAAATGTATAGCTTTTAAACTAAAAGGTTTATTTTGCTTTAGAAAAAATCTGACTTCTCTTTTGACTGTGTTTTTCCGCCATCTTCCCCTCAAGCCGAGGTATTTGAAGAGATTTCACAGCTTGTGCAATCAGCTATTGATGGCTACAATGTGTGTATTTTTGCATATGGTCAAACCGGGTCTGGAAAAACTTATACTATGGAAGGACCAGAAAATATTGTGGATTTTTCGTCATCTGAGAGTGAAACCCATCTTGGAATGATACCCAGATCCGTCCAGCAGATATTTCGACGCATCTCAGAGTTAGAACATAGAGGCTGGACAGTAAGAAAATAACTTTTTTCTAAAGCATTACATAATATATTTAAGCATATTTATTTTGTATTATCTAGTAATCGTTAATCAAACCCTTTTTTAGTAAACTAAGTAACTGATTCCAAACTCCAAATTCATTCCCACTATCACGACCTAATCGTGATAGTTGCTTGTTTGGGTTATCTGAAATTCCAATTCCGATATGGACCATAATCTCACCCAGACAAAATCTAACCTATTTTAATGGAACAAGAATTCCATCCATACAAAACAGCCATAGATAAAATTAGATTTGGGCGTAATAATATAGGACTGAATTACACATAGATTATAAGACAGTCTGTTGTTATGAAATATTGTTTAGCAATATTATTATTGTAGTACTTTCAGGGATGAGATTTTTCCGCTTTTTCACTTTTATCTCTTGTATTTCAGCTTTTTTATCAAAAATTCAGATTTTTCTAAAAATTTCACTTTTTTTAATAAGTATTCCGCTTTTTCTGAAAATTCACCGATTTTCAAAGAGTAACAGAAAATTCAAACTACATAGCTACCAATCCTTTCTCATTTTTACTTATTTTAGCTATTTTCTCCCCTTTAACTCGCAGCAGATAAGATTTTCCGAATTTTTTACCCGCCCTCCAGATAGATCCGATTTTTGTGACAAGCCCTTTAGGGTTCCCAAGCCTGGAATCTGCTAATATCTCGATTCTTAATCACACGCTTTTAATATCAAACATGGCTTTTCATATTTGCGTGTTGCGATTCTTATTCACTCGATTTGAATATTGTACGCTGCGATTCTTATTTACGCGATTTAAAAATCCGATATTGTGATTCGTATTCACGCAAGTTTAAAATTCAAGGTCTTGATTTGCTCATGCGGTTTATAATATCAAACATTGATTTTCGTATTTATACGTGATTTTAAAAAGAGCCGTTGGGATTCGCATTCTAAAAATTATGCATCATAATTCTTATTTATGCAATCTAAAAATTACGCATCATGATTCGTATTTACGCGATCTAAAAATTATGAATCGTGATTTGTATTTACGCTTTTTAAAAATTCTATATCCCAGTTTGTATTTTCTCATTTTCAAAATCGTATATCTAGTTTCATATCCATGTGAGTTCAAAATCCATAATTGTTATTCATATTCACGCAATTTTAAGATCAACTATCGCGATTCTAGTAAGAAATAAATTTTTTTTAATTAGTTACTATAAAGGTGACTGTTTTTCTAACGACGATTATTAGTATATGTAAGTGTTACAACATCAGAGAACCTGGAAGGGAATATATTCAAAACTTACATTCTGTGCTTGCAAAGAAGAAAAAATAGGATTTGTCACAAGATGTTTGAAGATGGACTAACGACTAAATATAGCAAACATAAAAGATATAGCAAACAAAAGCAATCACTTAAAAAGGGATTTAATTTAATTATTTTTTTTTTTGGAAAAAGAGTTAATTAACTCATGATCAAAATTTTATTTATAATTGTTGTTATTTATACTATAAAATGCAAAATTCTTATCAAATAAAAAGCAATTATCTAAACAGTTGGATAGTCATGTAATTTTTCAAACTAAAATAGCAATTTTTGTATGTTAAGGAGTTACTATATATTTCTACTTCACTGTTATTGATATGTTTCAAAGGCTCTAGTTAGATTAGACTATAATATGAACATAATAATTCGGTCCATTGTTAAAGTTTTTTTTTCCAATATAATTTAAAAAGTAATATTACTGATATATTTGCTATAAATCACATAACAGTATTTATTAAAAGAAATGAAATAT
>NC_092209.1:43913300-43990323 GCF_043381705.1 Parasteatoda tepidariorum | reverse complement strand
TATATATATATATATATATATATGGCAAGCTTGGTTATTTGCTCAGCAATTAAAATCAAAGCATCATTTTAGTAACTTTTATTAACTTTAAATACATAATGTTAGACAACTAAATATATTGGGAAACATCACATCATCAGTCTTGAATTTATAAGGAAAACATTTTGCTGATTATATTGAAATCCATGTCATAACTTAAATCCTGATATTTAAGTTACTGTAAGCCACATTGGAAATTTTCTATGCTATTCTGTCATATTTTAGAATTTCCATGAATTGTTAAAATGCTTAGTTAAAGCCTTTTGTAAGTTGACCCTATATAAAACTATTTAGGAATTAAAACTATTTGTAAATACATGTAGCAAAATAACTTTCAGTCTGTTCAAGTTTTCATATTGCATATATGTCCTTTTAGCACTAATATTTTAAGAGATTATTAATTATAAAAACTGACAAAGCACTTGTGTGTATCATTACTAACTAAATATTCATATTTATTTATTTTTAAAGAACTAATTAGTTTATTAAATTTATGTAACAAATTGTTTTCCATTCTGTCAATGGTGTCCAAAAGTTAAGCATATTTTTACACATGTGTCCATTGTAAAAATATGCTTAGCTTAACTTATGAACTAACGTATGTGTTATCCTTAAAGTTTGAAATCTGGATTTCTAAAAAAATGTTAGGCACTATATATAGTACTTAAAACTAGTCGTCAGTGTATGAAATACATTTCCAATTTGAAATAAAGTGCAATTCAAAATATCAAATATTGAATTCAAAATATTGAATTTTATTTTTTATATGAAAATTTTATTTCCCTTTATAAGGCATAAATTTTGTTTTGTACAACTTTCATTTTTCTTTACGTATTTTAAATATATTTTTTTAATGGTACTTTAATTATTTTTTTGACATAGAATTTGTTATTCTTTAGAATGCTTAGACCTTATATACAATGCCTAGACGTTATACATAAAGTATGAATAATTCTCATATTTCATACTTAGCCTAAGAACATTCAGCATTATGTGTAATGCCTAGGCATTTCATATTTAATAAATCTAATTACATTTATCTTTATTTTGATTGTTAATATATAATATGTATGACCACTAATGTGTTGTACTACAAGTAGTCAACTTAGCAAGTTTCACTGTACCAAGAAAACTTGCAGAAAATGTTTTGAATTCTACATCTTTACCTAGTTATTCATGCTGTGAATTCTTTAAAAAAATTATATTTATGTTCAAAGATACTTACATTTGTTAATATCTTGACAAAGATATGCAAATCAATTATAGTAGGGGTAGACAGCTTTTTTTGGAGAAGTAACAATAAGTTAAAAATATTTTTACTTTCAAGCTACAAGTAAAAATAATTTCGCTTTCTAGATTCACAATAAATGCAGTTCACAATAGATTCACAATAAATGCGCTGTACCAAGAAAACTTGCTGAAAATTTTTTGAATTCTACATATTTACCTAGTTATTCATATTCTTTAAAAAAATATATTTATGCTCGAAGATACTTACTTTTGTTAATATCTTGACAAATATATGTAAATTAATTATAGTTGGGGTAGATAGTTTTTTTGGGGAGGTAACAATAAGTTAAAAATATTTTCGCTTTCAAGCCACAAGTAAAAATAATTTCGCTTTCTAGATTCACAATAAAGGCAGTTTTTGTACAAACCCTAATTATTACTTAGTGAAATAAAAATTTTAACAGTTTGTGTTAAAAGACGAAGTAAAGCAAATTATATGCAATAAGAAGTATGTAATTGTGTATCAGTATAGATGTATTATAAATATAATATTCCTAAAATAATCAGTAATTTCACAAATATTTTTTTCATGAAATCTTTTTTCTGTGAAAAAATATTAAAACTTTTTACTGTTCATAACTACTTACCTACGCCATTAATTAAATTTTTTTTTTAATAATTCCTTGAACTTGTTTTAAGCATGTTTTGATTAAAACGAAAATCTCAAATATGATATAATCATTTAGTGAATATTCCTTTTCTCCTTTTACTTCTCTTTGTTAAAAACTGTTTATTTTATTCTCTCAGGTATTTATTTTACTGAAAAAAGCTCGTAAAAGTAGAGTTGTATTTTCCACTAAATGTAATGAACACTCCTCAAGATCACATTATGTGTTTCAACTGAAAATTGTTGGTGAAAATTCTATTACAAGTGAAAGCTGTGAAGGTATGTATTGCATTTGATGTAACCTACAGTGATTTTTTAATTTTACCTTAATTGGATTATTTTTCGCATTTATACAGTATTTTCATTAATCATTTTTTAATGTAATATTAAAAGTTGGATGTAATGAGGGGTTTATTGTGAAAAGTCTGTTATAACAACAAATATTCACATTCCCAATAAATAATCCATCAAATTGCTAACATTAAGGATGCAACAATTGTGTGTTTATAATGAGTTACTAAAAGAAAACACAAATATTTTTAATTCTAAATAGATAAAACTTCTTTGAAAAAAACACGCTAAAAAGCAGCAGAAATTTCAAAAAAAGTAGCAATAAAGGAAACGAAGGAAATAAAAATATGACCACCGAAGCCGACGTCTTCAGGGGGTACTGGCCCGGTAGCATGGTTTTGTTTTATGGCTACCGGGCCTGTACCCCCTGAAGACGTCGGCTTCAGTGGTCATATTTTTATTTTCTTCGTTTCCTTTACAGAGGTGATTGTGGTCCGTGGGTACCCTGGAATTCCGGGTTTTTCGTATTATCGTTCCGGGTATAAAATCGGGAGCTTCACCTTTCAGTTTTGTCAAAAAATCACAAATTGAATAGAAAGTTCGCAAAATAGCGATAAACGCTCTTTTGTAGCAACCCTCAGGCAAGGATTCGTACTACGCTGGTCCGAGGCTAGGAGCAGTAGTGGAAGGGGGTGAAGAGTGTGAGAGAGGGAAGAATTCGTTTCTTCTCCTTTTGCTTGTGTTGGGAAAGACATGACGCTGTTGCGAGGGTGGATTGGGGGAAAGGAGAATGCGCTGTTGCGGGGAGGGATTGGGAAAAGAAAATATTTACTGCTTGGCGAATTTTTTGGAATTAAAAGCAGAGGCTGTAGGTGTAGGGTTGTAGATTTTAGTTGCACGCTGCACTACTTGTCAGCATGTGTTAGAATTTTCACTGCCGAAAGACTTTCCTTGTGCACGTTTTGTGTTAAATATTCGGCATGCATTTTTAAAGTAATTTCGTTAATCGCATTTTTTATGTAAGCATGAAGTTCTTAACAGAAAAAGATGACATTAGCGATCTAGAAAAAGACTGCAGGAATAAGTTACGTCTTGAATGGTTAATTAAAAAAGACATCTTAGAAGAAGAAATCAACGTGTGTTGCCGCAAGATTGATACACCAGGTACATGTTTCTGTATTGCGTGCAATACATCAATCAAATATCACAATGAAGGGTTTAAATCCGTGATGAATAATTCTGGAACAGTTGTACATAAAAAATGTCGTCAGTGTGTTAAAAATTCCCAGATTTTAAATTCCCTTTATCCTGGATCAGAAAATCTAACTCATACTGATGAATCACGTACTGTCGATTTGGTCACTCAAAAATCTAGGGCTGAAACTCTTGTTCTATCATTTTTGGCTGAACATTCAATTCCATTTTCTTTAGCTCCACAAATTGTGGAGTTAACTAAAACGTTATCACGTGAAACCATGGCCTTAAATTCATTAGACATTAGTAGAACAACAGCATCATATAAGCTAAAATATGGACTTGCAAAAACAATTAAAGAAAATCAGTATAAAGTTTTAAAGAATTCTTTTTTTCTCTCAACATTGATGAAAGCACTAATAGAGCCTCTGAGAGTATTTTAGCTGTACTCGTTAGATACTTTGCTGAGGACCAGCTTAAAGTGATTTTGCAACATTTAGCTTCAATTAAATTGCCTGCTTGTAATGCAGAGTGCATTTATAATACTATTGTTTCAATTTTCAGGGAAAATGGAGTGCCATTTTCAAATTTAATAAGTGTATTAATGGATTCCTGCAATAGAATGCGTGGGGGGAAAATGGTGTTGAAGCTAAAATTAGATCCATCAATGCTCCACATTTGTTGGACATAGATGGAGAAACATGCCATATTGCAAACAATTGCTCAAAACAATTTACAGGGCCATTTTTGAAGCATTTGGAAGTTTTATGTGACAACATATATTTTGATCTTAAGAGTGCTGATAAAAGGGAATTATTTTTCCAAGTTTGTTCAGTTCTTCAGATGAATTTACTGAAACCCTTAAATAGACCTGACCACAGATGGCTCTATATGCTTCAAGTGCTTGAACATCTACAATATTTATGGGATGCTCTTTTAATATTTTATTTTTTGTGGTTGGATTGGACAAAAAATTGTATGAAAATGATATTAAGGAAGTTTTTTCTAAAAGACAACTTTCTAATGAAGAAATTATAAGTCTTAAAAATATTCAAGGACAACTCGAAAAGAAGCATCTCAGTGATAATGGAAGAAATAGGAAAAAAAGAATTATTCAAAGACTTTTTGTTGAGCAGAGAAAGACATTATTACAAATTGGTGTTTATCAAGCTGTTTTGCCCCATTTTAACAAATATGTTAAATTATTTCAATCAAATGAATGCCTTTTACATGAACTACATGTTCAAATGTTTAATCTGACTAAGCAGTTCTTTGCCTTTTTTTTAAAGCATGAGCTTTTGTGCAACATTAAATGTTATCAGGATGTCTTAAAAATCGACCCCACAGATTCTAAAAATTATTTGCCTGACAGACTCATTTTCTCTGGAATGAATGCTGCAGATACCAGTAAGAAAACAGATTCTACTATTCAGGACTTCTTAAAGGTGTTGAAAAAAAGTTTCTCTAACTGCGCATCTTATATGCAGAAGTTACCGTTGAGCAATCATTTGTTAATTAAATTATCTGCTCTCAATCCTGTTCTGAGGGGAGAAACTACAACTTTTCTGGCACTGATGAAGCTGGCAGAATTTTTGCCAAATGTTATTTCAAAGCAAGAACTACTTAAGCTGGACTTGGAACTAAGGCAGTATCAGACTGATGATTCTTTGGCTTTTTTTGAAAGCAAGTCTATGATGGAGTATTGGTCAAAAGTGATTGAACTTAAAGAAGGCAATGTAAAAAAATATCCTATTCTTTCAAAGATGATTAAAGCTCTTTTAACATGTTTTCACGGACCATCAGTTGAGAGTACCTTTAATTTGATGGGTGACATCATGTCTGAAAATAGAACTTCTCTTAATATTGAATCCATAGATTCTATTCAAACAACAAAATATTATCTTTCCTCTCTTAATGCCAGTACTTGTGAGGTTTTTGGCTCTAAAGATCCTGCACATGAACCAATAAACTGCGAATTTGCTCATAATTTGATCTACAGTTGGTCAAATTACCAGCAGTCTCTTGCAAAAACTGTCCCTAAAGCTACTCATGTCCCTAACGCTACTATTCATGTATCTGAGAGCCATGTGGATTCTCCACCTTTCTGCACTGCTAAATCTTCTCCAGTTCAAAGTAAAAAGCACTGTGATTCTCAAAAAGAAGGCAGAAAAAGAAAATTGTCTCTTGACTCTCAGAAAGAATATTTGTCTAAGACTAAACAAACAAAACTTTCATCTTTCTTTAAGAGATAGATATTAATTTAGAAATTTGATGTTTTTCTTTTTTCTTTTGAATAAAATATTTAATTTTTACTTTAAATTAATTTTAAAATTTAAATTATCTGTCTGTTTGATTGCGCAATATAATTGATCCATTTAATGAAATTTATGAACAGTTTTATAAATGTTTCAAAATTATATGCATATTTTTGTTACAATTGAAATGTAGTTGTGTCAAGGGGATTGTAAACATGTAGCTATTTAGAAATACATTGAAAACAAAAGCTTAATTTCTAATTATTATTTAATAAATTTTATTAATTAATTTTAACATGCAGTTCCAATTATGTCTTTAAAACTGTATGTATTTCACTTATTATGTGTGAATTGATTGAGTTTTGGCATATAAAGTTTTCAGGGTTTTTTATTTCATGTCACAATCACCCCTGCCTTTATTTAGAATGAGTTAAAGATTACATCTTCCGTTATTGCAGCAATTTTTTAGGAAATTTTGAAAAATGAAATAATAATAACATTAATGTATGAGTATTAACTAAATTATATTTGAAGAAAAAAAACAAAATTAAAAACTATGTTGTTTCTTTTAGGAATCTCAGAAAAAATGATCACAAGCATCATTTCATTTCCTTCATAGAATCTTTTCTCTTTATGTTTATAAAGCAAACCTCTGTAGGGTGACCACCAGTCAATTTATCTTTCTCATTACAAAAGAAATTTTTTTTGTTGCTATTCTTAACAATTCATTTTTGAAAAATGTGCCTTTTTGTTGACCACACATCCATCAATTTTGTTTTCACAACATAAAGTTATTTATTATTATTATTTTTTGCAGATTGTGCTTTTTTCTAACTTTCTGATTAATATTTTTTTAGGCATTTTGAATCTGGTTGACCTAGCAGGAAGTGAAAGAGTTAAAGACTCAGGCTCTGAAGGAGAAAGATTAACTGAAGCAAAGGCTATTAACAAATCTTTATCGGTTCTCGGTAAAGTAATAATGTCATTATCCAGGAAGGTGAGTACTTAGTTAAATAATCTTGTCCTTAACCGAGCTTTACTTAAACCTTTAACTAAAATTGTATCTATTAGCAAAGTACGTTTTGAATGGAGCTCTGTGGTTAAAGTGATCATGGGTGCCACTCTTCAGTCCTGGGGACTGAATTCAGTCTTGAGAAACTAACAAATTAATTATTTTTTTTTTTTTCATTAGAAATTTAAAAAATTTTTTGGTCAAAATAAAAAAATATATTTCAATGAAAACATATGATATGGTAATGATGTCAGGACTTTTATTTATCTTCTTTTTGTCAGCTTCACTAAATCTTATTCTTAAAGTCTTAACAAATGGGATTAATTGAACTTCATCTGCTTGTGTAATTAAATTTGTGCTATTGCTGAATCTAAATCTGCTCGAGTTTGCGTCCCCCACCCTAACTTATTGTCATGCTGGCCAAAGTTAAAACAAAAGATTGTTTTTTTTTTAAAAAAAAAGAAAGAAATTATAGTGCTAGAACAAAAAATAAGTAACGGTGAAGTGTAAAATAGAAATAAGAATGGTTTTAGGTTGTTCAGTAATAGTTGTAAAAAATATATAGGGTTAGCTGTTATTTTCGTTTTGTTTGCTAAAAAAAATATGAAATAAAGAGAAAAAATAATCAAATGATTGATTTAATATCTAGGCTATTATCAAGGAAAGGTTAAATTTTGGTGTCAGTGAGCTATAAATTTCTAAAAGATTGGTAAACAACGCTAGATTTGGTCAGAAAATAAATTCAGTCTTGAAATTTTTTTCAGTGGCACCCCTGAAAGTGATGTTTCAAGTGGTTAAAGCATATTATGAAAGACTGGGTTTTCCTCCCTGTTAGCTGTTCACCCGGTTTTTGATCGATGAGTTCGTATTCAGATCAGCTTCGTCAAGTGTTTGAAAAGTTTTTTGTGGCACTGAAAAAAAAGAAAAGGAAAAGTTTAATTGAAAATCAAATAAGAACTGTAATTTAAAATTAAAATTTACAGATCAAAAAAGTAAAAAATATTGATTTATGTATACATTTAAAAAATTATATGTAGTATGATATAATACAAAAGCAAAGTACTCTGATCAAAAGCTTTTGTTTTTAAACTTAATGATTTTGAACATTTTGTTACTTAATAAATTCTCTAAACCTTTTTCATATTTATCATGCATGTGTATAATATATATAAGTTATATATATATATACAGTCAATTCGCTATAACTCGAAGTACGATAACTCGAATATTACTATAACTCGATTTTTTTATGAGGTCCCGACCCTTTTATCTTCAATTTCATGTTAATTATTCTTGATTACTCGAATTTTACTCCCTTTAACTCGATTTTTTTTTTATCTTTTAAAGCCAGAAAAAAAACATAGGAGATGATATCTTGCCCCTTCCTTTGCAACACACACACAATGTCTTTCGCACTCTTCATGGAGAAGATAAAGCTGTCCCTCTTGAAGTATGTGAACAGTGGTTAAGTGAAACGTTACCAAATTTACTTCAAGGATACAGTTAAAATGATGTTTTCAATTTTGATGAAATAAGTTTATTTTTTAAATGTCTTCCAAATAAGACTATGATGTTTAAGGAAGAAAACTGCTCAGGGGGTAAAATGAGCAAAGAACGTTTGACTGTCCTAGTTGGAGGAAATGCGTCTGGGACAGAGAAATTGCCCTTTGTTATCGGAAAAAAAGCGAAATCCCCGATGTTTCAAGAATGTAAAAACGTATCCTTTGGATTACAAGTCTAACAAAAAGTTTTGGATGACATCAGTTTTATTTGAAGACTATGTAAGAAAATTGGATCTGAAATTATTCGCTAAAAAAAGAAAAGTGATACTCTTTATGGATAAATGCACAGCACATAGTGATCAACCTAATTTGAAAGCTGTAAACTTGCAGTTTCTCCTGCCAAACACAACAGCAAAGTTGCAGCCGATGCACCAGGGTATCATAAAGTGCTTCAAACAGTCTTATCGTAAATGGCTTGTCAGAAAAATGATTAATAAGCATTGAAAGTTCAAAACCGAAACTAACGGTAAGTCGAACTTCCGATATGTCGAAGTTTTTCGTCAGTCCTATCAGATTTGAGTTATCGCGAATTCACTGTATATATATATATAAATATATTTTAAATTTTCAAATAAGACTTTTTTATCATTTTTTAAATTCTGTAATTCATTAATGTTTTTAAGTATCATACTCAAAGTATTTAAATGATTCAGTGTATTCTTTTCTTTCTGTTCACTGTTGATAAAATTTTAGTGTGTACAAGATATATACATACATACTGTATTATACATACATACTGTATTACATGAAGTTTTTTATTTAAAAAATTTAGATTATTGATTTTCTAATAAAATTTATTTAAAAATTAATTGTTTATTTTACAGGATAATCATATACCATACAGAGACAGTAAGTTAACTCATCTGCTCGCCAACTCTCTTGGTGGAAATAGTAAAACTCTTATGTTTGTAAATATTAGTCCTGATAAGGAAAATCTAAATGAAACAATCAACTCACTTAGATTTGCCACTAAGGTATGTTATTTATTAAAATTTCTTCACTCTGTGTTTAAAAGATGATCTGTAACGTAGCACAGATAATATATTTGCAGTGAAACCTCCCCATTACGAACACTCCTACAAAGTGGGTGCCTCTAATTACGGGCCTATTTTTCATTCCCTGTGAATCTTCTAAAAATAAACCATCGTGTACCTTCTCCGCAAAGCAGACACTCCTGTAACCAAACAGTCATTTATGCCCTGAAACCTTATTTTCTATCTACAAATTGGACAGCATTTATTCTAAATTTAAAAAAAAAAAAAAATCTGCTTTAAATTCTAAGGAAAAAATTGAGCCGCCATTTTTTTTAATCTTATCCAGAACTAAAAATATTAAGCCATTTCACTTCTAAAAAATCAATCAGTCTCCTTTCACCTTTTATCTTTGCGAAGAAAGGAGAGAAAATGATACTGCTCATATGACATATTACTGATGGTCGCATCTTTTCATCTGAATCAGGGGCTTCCAAGTTACATAAGGCCGGGGACCACAATTAAAAACACAAATCAAATAGCGGGTCGCAGCTTTATCAAAATTTTATGTAGGACTCTTTTATGTTTGAAGGAACATTAAATATTACTGCCAGGTTTTTACCAAGTTGTGCAAAACAAAAGTATTGAATTACAAATTAAAATAGGAAGTAGTTTTTTAAAAAATTTTAATTGCATATTAAAAAATTCGGGCTAGAATAACTTTAATGTGCCTCCATGTATTAAACAATTAATGTGCAACAGATATCTAATTGTTAAGATATGAAACTTTAAAAAGGTTGGTATTAAAACTTGCATAGTAGCACACAAAATGTTCAATGACAAGATTGAGGTTTGTCTGCTGCAACCACCAGAGAATAGGTATTTACATTTAAAATTTACAAATGTGTGTGTAAATATTTGCGTCCAAAATGAGTGGTTTCAAAAGGTTAAATCGGAGAATTTCTTTGAAAAATTTTCTGATACGCACTTGCTAAATTATATTCACGAAATACAAAAAAAAAAAAAAAAAAAAAAAAAAAAAAAAAAAAAAAAAAAAAAAAAAAAAAAAANAAAAAAAAAAAAAAAAAAGAACAACATATTACGATTATTTTCGTATTTGAATAAATATTTTCTTGGGTGCAAAACCCGAGAAAAAATTTTTTTTGGTATGATACTGTTGATATGGTATGGTACGATAAAGTTAACAGAAACAAAGAAATTACGTTTTTATTAACGAGAAAAGTATTTTAAACCCATATAGATTTTTTTACGAAAATTGTCCGCAAAAAAATGACAACTAATATATTTTAGTTCGCGGGCCGCCAGTTGGAAACCACTGATTTGAATGATACTGGTTATGAGACCCCACAGATTGATATGATGGTCTTAAATGCTCTCAAATTCTCTTCCTCACTGAAAATTCCTTTCAAAATATTATCAATTTGGAGACTATATTTAACACAATTGTGCTAAAAAGGAGAACAGGAATCTAATCACTGAGGTGTTCATATGAATGAAACGTTTATTTAGACATTTGACAGATGATCAATTGTGAGTATGACAAGCCTCACACAGAGCCTCAAGCACAGAAGAAAAAAAAAGCAACAAGTATGCTTTGTTGCTTTCTTTTTTTTTCTGTGCATAGTAGAGGTTTACTTTCAAGGAGGTATTACCACATTTCCTATCAAGTAATGGGGAGTGAACCTAATTGTCAAATGATTTGAGGAAGTGACGTAGGACTAACAGCGTCTATTCGGTATCATATGACTGCTCACTTGAATGTCTGTGTAACTAGGAAATCAAATGTTGTCATTTATTTAATATTATTATTATTTTTGTTTTGTATTGAAAAAAAAATTTTTTAAAGTCTAAATAAATATCATTGTAAATGATTATTGCATACCTGCCAACATTCGCTCTTTTCGAGAATGGATTTTCCAAGTGGTAGTAAAACAATTACCGAAAAAATATCTTCCTCAAAAATATATTTATATTCAAGTTGAAATTCACTATCGTAAGGAATAATATGCTTTTGTATATTTGTTGAAATTATTCATATGTAGTGGTGGTCAAACTGATTTAAAATTATTATTATAATTCAAAAAGTTTAGTGAAATAACATGAATTTCGCTGGCACTTTAAATATGAAAATGAAATCTTCCAGGAATACCGGAAGAGTTGGCAACTTCTTTATTGTAGCTTGTTTAACTTTTTTTCTATATCCTTGCAATTATTCTTAAAGCAGTTTACAGCATTAAACTTCATTACAAGTGTACCCTTCTCGTAAGCGGACAATTTTGTCGATCCCAAGAGTGCCCGTTTAACCAAGGTTTCACTGTGTTAAAATTTTTGTCAAAAACTAAGTAAAAAAATAGTATGTGCATTAGATGTTTCAAATTAATATTTTAATTTTAAAAAAAAGGTAAAATTGAAATCTGTAAACTCTTGAGGCTGACTTGTCCGAAAACATCAATACCAGTTTGATTGATGAGGGATGCTAATAGAGGGGGCTTATTATTAGAAATGCATCCAAATTTCATAGAGCCGTCAGATGTTATGGCGGTTTTCTTCCAAATTTCCGAATCAATCAATGATTTGTCAGATTTTGCTGTAGTTTTTGTTTTTTCTTAAATATTAATTTAGGACATCAGATTTATGTATTATTTTCTTAATTTTTTGACAAGGATTTTAAATATATAGGTTAAAAGGCCATAATTAGGGCCCTATAAATTATGCGGAAAATTTTTAAAAATTATGCGGCAAGGATGCAGTGTCTTTTAAAAATTATGCATGCAGGTTGCGAATGATCTGAAAAACAATTGAAACTGAAAAAAAAATCTCTTAAAAAAGTTCAACTTTCTTTCCTGTTTTAATAAAAAAAAAAATTTCAATGAATACAGTAAAGATTTCAACTAAATTACCTTCTTATGTATTGTACATCCATTTTCTACATCAGAACAATTATTGAAGTTTATTAAAATGGAGAGGAGTTAGTCCAGAAGCTGCGTTTTCTATCAAACTTTGTCTTTGTTTTGTAAAAATTTGGCCATATCAGGATACAGCTCTTTCACAATCTACTGAATTAGGAAGCACTGAGAGCACTTGTTTTGCTTTTTTTGTAAGTTCTGGAAATCTCTCTGAGACTACCTCTGAATTCCAGAATCTAATTAAGTCCTGGTTTGAAGATTCTTTTACATGTTCTTTATAAGCAGCATACTCGAGTTTTATATCTTGACCACTCATTCCTGGAATATTCTTGAATACATCGTCGTCTTCAATATTGAGGTTGACTATTTGTTCTGAATTGAAAACTCTGGCAGCTTTCATGAAGTTTAATGCAGGTTGACTAAACTTGGGCCCTCGTTTTTTGAATACGTCTAGTTCTGGAGAGTAGTAAGTATTCAACTTTGCAATTGTTTTGTGAAACACTTCTTGAAGAAAGACGTTGCGTGAATCTTTTCGTGAGTATGATGCCTGAGAATTACATCGAAGTTTAGACCGCAGATCAAAAATCTTATTGTAAGCTTTGTGAATAGATGCACCACATGTTTCGAAAAAGAGAAGAGTATCCCATAATATCTGAGCATGTTCTGCGATGAACTGAAAGTCTTTGCAAACATACTTGCTTTCCACCAAAACTTTGCACTGATTGAGACAAGCAGTGTCAGGAGTAAGGTTTATTTCACTGCTAAAAAATTCTATGTAAACTGAAGATGATGGCGACTGATAAGAAGCTATGTGCCGGGGGGAGGGGGATTCTTGGAAAGATCGGACCACCTGACCAAAAAGATTCTTGGAACTGAAAAAGAAGATATATTTCAATTGGAAAAAAAAACCTTAAGGAGAAATTTATCTGGTAAACAAATACATTTTGCTGAAAAATAAAAATTATACAGATATGCTACGATTACGCAGAAAATTGTAAATTATGCGGATAATTGTGAATTATGCGGGTTTCCGCATCTTCGCATAATTTATAGGGCCCTAGCCATAATCATATACAACAACTCTTGCAGATGTTTTATCATTTTTCATACTCATTATCATAACAAATTAAGTAAGCACATTTTCGTCCTCCAAAGTCTGAATTCTAAGCAAAACTTCTACACAACTTTTTCGTTTTTCTACACTAATATGTTTATTGTTATGGTTAGTATAAATTTGCTGTCAATATTGGTATTGATTGACAATATTTTGGCATCAAATTATGACTAAAATAATTTTTTTTAATTCTCTTGCAGGTGAATCAGTGTAATATTGGAACTGCACAGAAGCGTGTGAAATAATTATATTAATTGCCCTAAAGAATGTGTACCCATTTATCATATGTTATCTTTTTTAACTGTATTTTTATGTTTGCTTTTAGATATATTTAACTCATATTGTATTGTAACTAATGATTTTTTGACTATTTATCATAAGGTTTAAAATCAGCATTTATGTCATAATCATCTACTGAAAGACTTTTTATAAAATAATAATGTGTTTTTGTTTCACTAATGAAAACAAAATGCATTTCCAATAAAACCTGTACAGTTTTTTTATTTTTTATTATTGAATAATGTATTAATATAAACTATTAGAAGTTTTATGTTTTTTGGTATTATAACCATTTTCCAAGAAATAAAAACACTTGGCTAGTTCCTGAATTATTTATTTATATTCAATAGCAGAGCACAGAAACAGTTACAAATTAACGACGAAACTCACAAAACACTAACACAGAGATATTATTTAAGAGATGCTCTCCCTTCGGTTGCTGTAGTTAATTCTTTACTGCTCTCGACACAAGATGGCGTGGTGGCAATTCTAAATTCGTTCTGTTACAGTATTTCTTTTAATGAATTTAAACACAATGACCATAGTTTGTTCCACATCTTCAAAAGTGTGTTTATAAAGGTAAAAGACAACAGTTTGTTTTTGACTCACTGACTTTCCACTGGGTTGATTTTCAATTTTTAATCATAATTTTTTTCCAAAAAGTTTTTTACAGGGTTAATGTTTGTATTAGAGTGGTAAAAAACTTCAAATTTTTAGAAAAACTCCCCCACTTTTTTTCAGTATTATTGTTATTTTTTAAAAAATTTTGTACATTTATTCCTTTTGAATAAAAATTGCATATTTTCTACTATTACATTTTAATCAGATTTTAAATAATTTATTTTTATCAATGAATTTTTAATTATTTATTTTACAAAATTAAACATATATGTGACACAGATTATTTTTGCTTATTTAATCACTTGCTTAAAGAATTTCATTAAATTAAACTGTACTTGTAAATAATTATAGAAGATGTTTTTTCTTTTCTTCTTTTTTTTTTTTAGAATTATCCATACCTTCATAAACTCATATTACTGTTCATAATTTCAAGTGTTATTATTTACAATTCATTTTAACCACGTTTAAAGTAATTTATTTCAAAAAATATATTACACAAAATAAAATTAAAATTTTTTTTTATTGTTTTCTCTGTACATGAATAATACATAATTTTTCCTCTGATCCATATTTGGTTGTGATGTAACACTGTATGATAACAGTTTAATATAACTAAAAAAAATTTATTAGTTATTATACCATTATTAAGAAAAAATTACTTTTAAAAAAGAAAAATACCCGCAAGCTTGAAAATGTCAGTGTTTTTGCATATTAGATTAAACAGACTATCAAGTTTCTACCACTGTATAAAAAATTCATCTAAGAAAATTAAAGAAAAAAAGTCCAAGAGGAAGAATTTGTTTATTTAAAATTACATGTTAAACATAATTTATTGAATAAAAGAAAATTTACTTTTCAGTTAATAATAATAAATTTGACATGCTTATCAAGTAACTGATTATTGCGAAAATTGAAAATTATTTATTTTCTTGCAGGATTGTAACATTGGGGAAAAAATATTTATTGTAAATTTTTTCTAAGTTAAATACTATAAACTTAGTGCACAATACTTAACCAGCTCACCTATACCCAGAATTATTTTTGCAGTTTCTTTCAGATTACTTCACTTGTTTATTGAATGTTTTGTGTCTAACTTTTATATTTGAAAGAAATTAGTTATAAAATTTAAAAAAAAATTTTTTTTACATTATTTTAAAAATCAGTTTGAAGACACAATATTTATATATTCTTCATTTTATCATAAACTCTTAAAATGTGTAAAAACCAGAGAAATTGTTGGGGAGGGGATTATTATGTGTAATAAAAATTAATGCCCTTGAACCCAAAAATTATAATAAGAGAGGATAATATTCCAGTATAAAAATAAAAAATTTGTTTGATTCCAAGAACAGAGTCATTCAATATAAGTAGTATGCTGATTTCTGTGAATCGTTTTTGCTTTTTCATTTAAAAATACTTTTTTTTTTGTATTCTAAGCAATATCAAAACTAAAATATAGCTCTAAATTATCGTGGAGCCTGTATAAATTAATGAACATAATTAAAACAAAAAAAAAAATTTATATGAACAGTTTGCTTAAAAATATTGAACTGAAACAATGTTTTACTCTTTAAAATTATTATGAGCCTCTTTTGTCACCATCAACTGTGCTGTATTGGGGGGAAATAGAATTGCAAAATGCTTACACTCATATCATTCGAAAAATATATAACAATGTAAATAGGTAAAAGGAAAGCATAAATCGAACAGTAAAAATTAACGCCTAAGAGCCTCAATATCACCTAAATCAAAACCGTCATGACTGGGTTATAACCCTCTATTCACAGGTAAGGACTGTATATTTTAAATTTATCCAGTCAAAAAACCAGGAAAATATTGTCCTCGTGACGTTTCTGAAAACATTGAAGAGACAGTGGACGTCTAAAACCGATAAGGGAAAATTTTATTCCATCATTTTGAAATTTTAACAAAATACCAGTAGTATTAATAAAAGTCTGTGAGCTACGAAATTTTAATAAAGTAATATATGTATATAAACACAATAAAGAGACTATTGTATTGATATATTTTGTTTTGGCTATATTTATATAATATTAGAAAGCACTCTTTTTTTTTTTTGCTGATGTAATCGTTTGAGCTGAAATCGATATTATATATCTTTTTCTTATGTTTTTCGGCTTTTTAAGTATTTTTAAAAAACATTTTATCTTTATTAATATTTTTTTCTTCTCTTTAAAAATATATTTTGTTTCCTTAGTATTTTTAACTTATTGTTAATTATTAAAAAGATCTTGCAAAGAAGTTTTAATTTTTATTTCTTAAATTTTTACCCAAAATTTCGTTGTTTGTTGCATTTTAATTTAAGTAGTTACGGTAACTGAGTGAATAATATACATGGGGATGAAATTTTCATTTTGTCACTAAAAATCTCTTCAAAAAAAAACAACAAAAAAAATGTTCAGTTACGTTTGTTTAGAAATTGAATTATGGTATTAAGTTAAACGAATGCATTTAAAATTATGCATGTCTCAAAGAAAACCTGGAAAAGTCTTAAAACAATAAAGCAAAAACTAAAGCTCATACCAATGTGTATAACTCGTATGTTTTTTGAAGTTGCGGAAACAATAAAAAATTCCATCACGATGAAAAGGAAATCTTTGTCTACGAGAATCTTTACCTATTACTTATTGATATATGCTTTTGCCGTCTATATATCAGTTTTTGTATTCAGATTAGCTGATGTGCAGTTTCACCAGGGTAATTCGTTAAAATAGCAAATTTTTTTTACATTTCTCAAATTATCTAGGTAATTTACACGTTACCTACTAGACACTTGTTAAAGTGAAAATAAAATCTTTGCTGGAACAACAGAGATGCTTCTGCGCGAAATTAACAAAATATTTTTTATTTACTTTCTACTATCTAAAAATGAAAAGTTACTTAAAGTTGCACAATCAACACTCATTAGTCGATAAAATGAAGCGTGAATCACTTTAAAAACTCTAATGCAAGGAATCGAATAGTTTAAAATATTATTTCAACTAAGAAAGTTAACACATAATGTCATAATTTTTTTTTTCAATATTTGAAGATTCAAGTCAAATTAACGCAATCACTAAATTAGTTGATAAAATCAGAGAAACTTACTCTCTAATGGTTCGGAAAAGGTTAATGCGCTCTTTACCTTGGTGAATTGAGAAAAACGCTTGATTCCGCACTTTAACGTACTTTAATTAATCTGCAGATTAGTTAGGTAAGGTGGATGTTAACAGCTTTCGAACTTTAACAGATACAAATTCAAGCTTTTGTAACACTTTAACAAAAGCTTAAATTTTACCACAGTTCTTAAGCATGATTCTTTTGTTGTTGTTGTTACTTTACGTCGCACTAGAGCTGCACAATGGGCTATTGGCGACGGTCTGGGAAACATCCCGGAGGATGATCCGAAGACATGCCATCACAATTTTGATCCTCTGCGGAAGGGATGGCACCCCCGCTTCGGTAGCCCGACGACCTGCGCGCGAAGTCGAGCACTTTACGGTAGCACAGTTTAACGAGGTCCAATACCGCACACCCTCGGTCCCTACGCAGACTGATCCAAGTAGTCACCCACCCGCACACTGACCGTAGCCAGTGATGCTTGACTTCGGTGATCTGCTGGGAACCGTGTCTTAACGATCATTCCACTGCGGGACCATGATTCTTTTCAATATCTCAAAAACCAAATAGTATTTAAAATAACAATTTTCGCTATCTAGACTCCTGTCCCGCTATGGACTGATCGTCTTCGTGTAAAGACGATGACGTCAGTAGAACACGTAAGTCGGTTCCCAGGAGAACACCTAAGTCAAGCATTACTGGCTACGGTCAGAAAGCGGATGGGTGCCCACTTCGATCAACCTGTGTTGAGACCGAGGGCACGCAGTATTTATCTTTGTTGAACTGTTCTACACTATAGTGCTCGACTTCGCGCGCAGGTCGTCAGGCTACCAAAGAGATAAGGAGCCATCCTTTCTGCAGAGGATCAAAATTGTAATGGCGTGTCTTCATATCATCGGGGATGCTTCCCAGACCGTCGCCAACAGCCCATTGTGCAGCTCTAGTGTGAAGTAAATAAAGTATCTACCATCTGGACCTCTACTTATTTCCTTAAGATTATCTATGAGTGGGTAGGTGATCATTTTTATCAGCATAAAAAAGGACCGAGGCTGCGCTGTATTATTTTTTGCTAAACAGTTCTACCGAAAAGTGATCAACTTCGCACGCAGATAATCTGGCTACCAAAGCGGGAAAGCCAACGCCTTTGTAAAATATCAAAATTGTGGTGAAACAGTTTCGATTCCTAGCGATGGCTGGTTGATACGAATTCCGCACCCGGCTTGCACCGACCACAGTGCTGACGTAAAATATCCTCAGTGGCAGACGGATCAGGAGTTAGAGTCCGCTTGCCATCGGACTAACCGTGGGAGGTTTTCCTCTCCATGTAACGCAAATGTGGGTTAGTTTCATCAAAAAATCCTCCACGAAGGCAAATTTCTTCTAGTACTTAATTAAGGAGTTCCCTTGTCTTCTGGAATGGGTTTAAAATTAGTAGGCGTATACCCAATATTGGGTCGGCTGTACAACGACCGATATAAAAAATAAAATAGCCCGCACTGCACACCATAGCTGCACATAGCACTAGTGCGACTTAAATAAACTATTATTACTACACCTTAAGATTCTGATAATATTTTCCTTTCATGTTATGTATAAAATAGGATCGTCGGAAGAGGATTTCAGTGTGTCTCGCCTCCTTTCTTTTCAACTAATGGCAAACAATTTCACATTTATTTAAAAACGATTAAACTTTAAAACTGAATCCTTCAGGATTCTTTTTAAATATAGGAAGCCGAAAAGAACACGAGACCATATCGAAACGAGAATCGTGGGACATAAATTTAAAATTACATATGCAGGCTTGTATTAGCGTATTTTAAGATACTCTCACTTGTGAAAAAAAAACCCTACAATTTGAATACAAAGCGCATTGTAACATGTTGAAGATAAAACTCTTAAAAATATTATGTCCTTAAAACATAAAATCCACGGTGCCAACTTATAAAATTATTTTGTAAAAGTCATTTGCAAGATTTCTTTGTAACGTTCATCAAATGTAAAGATGTAATTTTTAAGGTTCCTTGTAACATTAAAAAATTGGAATGGTTTCTTTCTATAAAAATTAAAAATCTATTCCTGTTTGGGAAAAAGTTCTATCTCAAATCTAAAGTGTATGGCGTCATTTGTTAAAAATATGTGTAATTTTCAGTAAATGTGCCGCATATCATAACCAATTAGAATTAGGCCCTAATATAAGCCTGAGACAAGATACTGTAAAATAGTTTTCAATGGGGAAAAAAATTCATCATAAAAAATTGTTAAGATTTTCATTTGGAGAAGACTTTCGAAAATTAGCGAATACTTGCGATATTTGACTAATTTTACTGGCTATTACTTTTAAATCCTTAGCACGGTCCTTGCGTATGTTAATTTATTTGTACGTTAAATCTAATTTAATAAAAATTAATTTGATGGAACTAATCATTTCAAAGTTATTAAGTTTTATCGTCTAGTTTTTTTTCTCATTTATTTCAACGTAAAACTATATATAGGATCCAATGCTCGCTCGTCTATTTAGCGATGCCAAATGCTTAAATTGGTACAAGTACGCAATTTTTAATTTCAATACTAAAAAACTTTCATGATTTTTGAGACATTAGGCTTATCGACTTTGTTTTGTTTTTATTTCAATTAATGGAAAAAGCGTATAAGAAATAATACCTGACTAATCTAGATAAATGGAATGGTGCTACCCTACGATTGCCGGGGGGCATAGAAAGGTAAGCTTGATAAAGCGGCAAACAAGATACTATAATTAGCTTAAATGAAAACCTTTTTCTGTGGATCTAACATGTATTTGGGTTACATGGTGGAAAAAAACAAACAACAAGACCTTTCCATGGTTAGCTTGAATAGAGATTGTTAGTTTGGAAGAGAGCTTTGAACAAAATAGTTCGAAATGGAATTTTTGGTGCTAACTAGTAAAAAACACGCTTTTTAGTAACAGTTTAGCTTAGAGTTTCATATAGCTAGTTTTGGCCGTATATGCTTCTTTTCAATGTAAGCGTCAATTTATACTGAAAATGCAATAAAATGTTTCTAAAGCAGTTTTTTGTTCAATTGCGAAAAAATAAAAAGGAGTTTTTTATTTTTAAAATAAACTAAGAGGCTCCCTTCGCCAACACTCGTGGTTGCTTCGCATTCAAAAAAAAAAAAATAAATAAATAAAAAATTCCTTCTTAAAAATAAACATTTTTCCAAAAATTTTTTGAGCAACAATTGGAAATGGCTTTCATCTCTTTTAAACATTTTATATTTTATTGAACGCACACTGAAGAGCCGACGCAATTCTGAGTTCACGATTTTTTAAATGTTCAACTCCGTTACCTTGTAATTATGAATCCAATCCAGAAGACAATTGGATTCCTGGATAAAGCATCAGAGCAAATTAGTCATCGCGGAGGATTTTTTGATGGAACTAGCCCGAATTTGCGTTATATCGACAGGAAAAACCTTCCCAGTTAACCAGAAGGAAAGAGATTCTACTTTATAATCCGTCTACCACTGAGAGTATTTTACGTCAGCATTGTGGTTGGTGCGATCCGGAAGCCAGTCACCGCTGTGATACAAACCTCGGTCACCTAATTGAGAGGCGAACACTCTGTAGAACACGCCTTAGTAATTTCAAGTTTCAAAGTCTTGTACTAAAACAAAATAAAATGTAACATAACGTTGTGACGTAAGGCGAAACCTTGGCCAAAGGATACTCTGAGAAGGCCTTTCCATTTCCCTTCTAACCTTCAGTAAGAGTTCGTCCCGAATAGGGACGAAATAATATGTATGTATATAAGGGCGAAACAATATGTAACTGAACGTTAAGACACGGTGCCCATCAGATCACCGAAGTCAAGCATCACTGGCTGCAGTCAGTGTGCAGCCTCGTTAAACTGTGCTACCGTAAAGTGCTCGACTTCGCGTGCAGGTCGTTGGGCTACCGAAGCGGGGGTGCCATCCCCTCTGCAGAGGATCAAAGAGAGGGTGATGGCGTGTCTTCGGATCATCCTCAGGGATGTTTCCCAGACCGTCGCCAATAGCCCATTGTGCAGCTCAATTGCGACGTAAATGAACAACAACAACAACAATGTAACTGAAAGTTAGGTACCTAAAACGGCCGTCGGTGACGTCAGACTTTACTTCATATAGGGAGTGATTTATAATTTTGTTTGCTATTACTTTCAACAACAAGTCAAGCGCGAGCTTGTGATAATAAGATCTCGAAAAAGAAATATTTTTCCACAACAAGGGATAAATAATCGTAGTTCAAACAAATAAATAAAATGCAGAAAAAAATGGGTAGGGAATAAAATTGCAATGACTTTCGAACAAATTGGAATTACGAAAAAACTTGTTTTAAATATAAATGTCCCTTTTCAGCATGTCAAATTTCAACTCTGTAGTTGCATTTCAAAGGCAGAAATCAGCTTGCATGATATTTTTGCAAGTTTAACAGTTGATCATTCTCAAACAAATGGTCGAATCTCAAATGTTTTTTTATCCCATCATACTTTTCTACAGACGTTCGTAAATTCAAGTTCTTGAGACTGCGAAATAATATATGTCTATTAAAATACCAATTACTATTTCAGTTTGATTATCAAGAAGCTGATGAAATACACGGATTTCCAAAACTACAATTATTTTTAAATGAACAGTTTTAAGGTTACCATAAATCTGAATATGGTTGTGTCGATTATAAATGTGTGTTATCCGGCACTGGTATCCGATATTGGATCTTGAATTGAAACTAAAAACCGAATCCTGTTACCGGTAACGAATTTTATGTCTAGAGGCTTTAAGATTAGCTAGATTTTTTGAAGATTTTCTTCTTAGTTGCCACAAACCTGCAATTGGTCGCAATTATGATGCAGGCTTTAATTTATTTTAAAGTTTGTTGCCTTAACTTTAGAAGAAAAAAAATTCAGAATTATTATTATTTTATTAAAGAAAATGCTTTACCGGAGAGCGGCTCGTTAAATGCTGCAAGATAGAAATTTTTTTACCCGGTAGCGGGCACTGAAATTCTCTTACCAACTCCGGGTGAATGGCGGGTTTTCGGTACATCCCTCGTACAAACAACTTCTTAAAAGCTGTTTTTCGAAGTTCTGTCGCTAAGGAAAATTTAAAAAAAACATAGTTTAAGTACTTTACACTTGAAGCGATGAAATCATTTTAAACTACACTGGTTATCATAAATTAAGGAAAATTCACAAAAATCGCGATAACTCTTTAAATTACACATGGAATTTTATGAAACTTACCCACAATATACAACACATAGTAAGGTATTAAACAACATAAAAAGAAATTATCAGACATTAATAGTAGTATAGAAATTAGCACATGTATAAAATAAACAAATTGGAAGTATCGGTTTGCAATAGAAAAAGTACCTTTAATATGGAATATGATTGCCTCTAGAAGCAATACAGCACAAACAGCGATGTGTGATGCTTTCAATTATGCGGTCTATCAGTTCAATAGGAAGTGAGAGCCATTGCTCTTGTAAAGCAGTTGCAAGCGTGGCAAGGGTCTGAGGGGGCGGATTGATGGCAGATACACGCCTCCCTAGAGCATCCCAAACGTGCTCGATAGGATTCAAGTCCGGGGATCGAGCTGGCCACTCCATGCGAGTAATTGTTTCCTGTTGAAGATAATCATCAACAATGCGAGCTCTGTGTGGTCTTGCATTATCGTCCTGTAACAGGAAGCAATCACCAATTGCCCCGGCATATGGGCGCACATAAGCATCAAGGATGTTGTCTCGATAAACCTGAGCATTCACGGTTCCCCTTGGAAAGACATGGAGGTATGTGCGCCCTCCTAAGGATATGCCTCCCCAAACACAGACACTGCCTCTTCCGTATGCATCTCTTTCACGGATGTTTGATGGATGATAACGGGTCCCAGGTTCTCTCCATATCAAATAACGTCTACTGTCACTTTCTAGACTAAACCTGGACTCATCCGTAAAGAGAACAGGCCTCCATTGATCTGACGTCCAGTGGACATGTTGTCGGGCCCACTGCAAACGGTCTCTCCTATGGCGTGATGTGAGCGGCACGCAAATGGCTGGTCGTCTCGCATACAGACCACCTTCGTGGAGCCTTCTGCGCACAGTTGACGTTGACACCAACCTTCCGGTGGCTGCAGCAAGAGAGGATCTAAGATGTGTCGGAGTAGCGGTTCTATTCCTGCGTGCACTTAATGTCAAATATCGGTCATCGGCACTGGTCGTAACAGTTGGCCGTCCTTGACTGAACCTCCTAGATGCCGAATCTGTGGTTTGAAATTGCCTCCAAAGTCTATGAACCACAGATGGACTCACATTTAGCCATCTGGCCACTTCTGATTGACTCTGCCCTGCCTCTAGTCTCCCGATGGCTCTCCATCGTAGTTCTTCAGGCAAATGATGCCTAGAGGTCATTATTACGAATTGGCTATCTCAGATTTTCAATGTCGCAATCACAGTAAAATTTGTGTGCTTTCTCTCAAACTTGGACTTTTATGCTCCAGGCAGATGACGTAAGCCGAGTGCAGCGCCACTAATTTGCATATTGCAATTTTACTCAGCTACTCTTAGTGGACAACATATGCAAATTTTGCACGGTTTGGCTTACTTTTGAAAGAGTTATCGCTATTTTTGTGATTTTTCCTTAATTTATGATAACCAGTGTATATCTATGTGAAATATCGCCTTGAAGAATTATCTTTAGAACAGACAAATAACTTCATTTTAAAAGTTACTAAAAAATTTCAAAAATCACCAGTTTGGTGAAATTTTTCAACCTAGATGAAAATTATCAAAATCACTGCCTTATTCTCAGTTTTTGCGAATTTTTATGATCCGAGGTAATGCAGCAATGGAGTAAGTTTCTTAAATATTAAAAAATTAGACCACGAAAGTTTTTAATTTTCGCAAAACTGTGGTTTTTCTTCATAGTGACGTTTTGCGCCATTTTCAAAATAACCGCAGACAGCGTTGTCTTTAGATAGGCTAAACTTCACCTAACAGTCATGAGTAGATAACAGTTGCAAACTCACAGCAGTTATAAAAATAGCATATTATTCGCGAAAAAGCGTCATTTCATATTACGACTTCTTTTTGGTCTTACTTGGCATTTAAATCGGAATCAGTGTTGAGTGTGGCATTAATAAAAGATATATGGTTCGTCTTTGGGATGCGCTTTATTATTTCTTAATTTTTAAAAAAAAATTTAAATAAAGCTACTTTATGTAGTTCTGTAAAAAATGTATGACCTTTGGAACGATAATATTTGATTATATATTAGTATTACATAATAGTCTCTATGAAAGTGAAACATGGACACTAAGCAGACACTCAGCGTACTCTTGTTGTTTTTGAAAGGAAAATCCTTAGAAATATTTTTGGCCCAGTACAGGAAAGAGGCTGTTGGCGAATCAGATACAACTTTGAATTATATAGACTCTATCGACAGCCACAGATAGTGCAGGTCATCCGAAGCAATAGATTAAGATGGCTTGGCCATATCTGGAGAGGTCCAGAAAATAATGCAGTCCGAATCACGCCACCTTTAAAAATCCTTCGGGACCTCGGGCCAGAGGAAGACCTCCAACTAGATGGCTGGATGACACTGCTAAAGATCTAAAATTATTGAAGATAAACAATTGGAAAAAAGTCGCCATGGACAGGATGCGTTGGAGGCTACGTGTGGTTGAGGCAGCCAAGGCCTGTAAGGGGTTGTCGTGCTGAAGAAGAAGATTATATAATAGTATTATGATTTTTGTGTTCAGAACATCATAAATTATTTTTCGAAGACAATTATTATTTATTTCGTAAAAGGAATTGAACAATCGAAATGTCGAATAAATTTGATATTTCAACTCAAAAACTTAGAAAGATAGTTTTATTTTCATGTTTTTGCTTTATTTACATAGAAAATTTAATTTTCTCCCTTAGCCTATATGTAAAATGTGTAGAATAATTTTAAAGACTAAAGTTTAAAAAATAAGTTATGAGCTAAAAAATGGATTATTTAGTGAAACTAAGGGAAAAAATTTATTATTAAAGTGTCCCTTATAAAGTTAAAAAAAATCTTCAGGCTTTCCTTTATAAAACTTGTCATTCTGTCCTTAAAATCAAGTACCTAATCTTAAAAATGACGTTTTAAAAATTTAATTTTTAAAATGTCAATTGTAGGTAGTATAAAATTTTTATTGTAAAATTTGATATTCTATTATCATCTTAGAAAATGCTAGACGCGTTGATTAGAAATCTTTTTGAAGACAAATTTTTATAGAAAATATTTGTAACTTAAAAGCATTAACATCAGTGAAATTAATTTTTAAGGCAGTTTTTCGATGACTGCGTCGTAATATGAAATGACGCTTTTTTTGTGAATAATATGCTATTTTTTTTAACTGCTGTGAGTTTGAAACTGCTACTCGTGACTGTTTGATCAAGTTTAGCCTATCTAAAGTCAGCGCTGTCTACGATAATTTTGAAAATGGCGCAAAACGTCATTATGAAAAGAAGTCATAGTTTTGAGAAAATGAAAAGCGTTTGCTGTCCAGTTTTTTAATATTTATAAACTTACTCGAATGCGCATTACCTGGGCTCATAAAAATTTGAAAAAACTGGGAATCAGGCAATACAGAGCCAATAATTAATACGTGCCAATGATTTTTTCTTCCAACTTTGGCTGATCCTCCCATGCCACTTCGCGATCTGGTCGGACAATTCCCGAAATCAAGAAAAGATCGGACATTGGCCAGCCAATTTACAGCTTTCTTAGCGATTTCGCCGGCCAATTCGCGAAGTGGCCGAATTCGGGCTTTGGCCGTAACATATACACTAACGAGCACTGTATATAAATGCTTGCATGAATGAGTAAAAAAAGTTGAATATTTAGATGCTTACATACATTGTTATTACATAGTATGTCCGTATTTACGTACATTGTATGTGCAAGTATACGTGCAATGTATAAATTATGTGTACATGCATGCATAAGTAGTACACACAATGTATATTAGTATGCATGCATGCACATGTACATACAATATATGCAAGTATGTAAGCAAGCGTACGTATGTGTGTTTAGATGCATATACAGTGTACCTATGTACATAATGTACGCATACACATAAATGTATATGTGTGTATATAAAAATGCACGTACATAAGTACTTATATATGTACGTTTATACGTACTTACATATACGTACGTTTTTACGTAGGTAGGTAGATCTACGAATGTTTTTACGTACGTACGTACATGTACGTTTGTACATACGTTCATATACGTTCGTACAAATGCGTGCGTATATTTGCATATGCAAAACACGTACAAAAGTATATATACAATACGTATGTTCACACAATGTACTTACGTATGCACTATATAATAGCGATGTATATACGTCAGTTACCTCATACAACGTACATCCGACATACATAAAAGAGTTGGTCGTCGATTACAGTAATCGATTACAACTATTTAATCAGCTACTTTTAATAGTAATCACTATTTTCATTGTATGTATTTACGTATGCACAATATATGTGAGCACAATTATGCATACACTGCGTATACATGTATTGTACACATGTACCTACATACATTAGACATGCATTTTTTGTAATTATGTGCATACATGCATTATACATATGTGCATACATATATTATACATGTGTGCATACATATATTGGACATATATATGTTTTGCTCATATGTGGATACAGGTTTGTCCAATGTATGTATATATGTACAATATATGTATATCTAAGTATATAATGATTACTACTAACGACTCAAGCAAATTAAATGACAAAAGAAAATATTTAAAATCAATTGTCAGTTTTTAATTGTTCTATATCATTTTAAAAATATTTGTATAAAATAATCCTTTTCAAGTATTTTTATAAAATTTTCGAGCCTTCAAATTTACTTTTATATAACATAATGCATAGTTCAGAGAAATGATTACATGTCAAAAAAAGCGTTTAACTTTTTAAGTTGAAATTATATTTATAGGAATTTAAAATAAGATTATCGTTTGCTTTCAAAAAGGATAAGAAATTGAGTTTTAAAGATAATAGAACAAATTTTAAAATTAACTTAAATAACTAAACTGTTATAAACTTCTTTTTAACACAACTAATTAAAAGAACACATAAAACAATAATGTTACTCTGAATTAAGTTAAAATAACATAAAAATAAATATTCATACTTGTCTTAGTTTTATGGTAAAACTCCTTATATAAGACGTTAAAGAGCAAACATGTTTTGCATCTTGGTCCGTGGAAAGACTACGTACATACATTGCAAATACATATATTTCTTGTTCATGCACACATTTATACAATATATATACGTAACGTACATCCTTACATTGTATATACACACGTAAAATGCAAGTACTATATACAAACATTTCTGTACATACATATGTACACTCATACATTACATACGCATGTTTTGACTATGTACATAGATTTGTGCGTACATATACTTGCATACAAAACACGTACAAACCATATATGTCTGTACAGTAATTTTATAAGCATAAATATATGTACATGTATCGTATGTACAACCAAGCTCTTACGTAACAATGCACGCACATACCTATATTCATACTATGAATGTACTGGCGCGTATCTATACATACATAAATATATTGTCTCTACATGCTTACATACAAAGTAACATAGATGTTTACATATGTATTATAAGCAAAATTATGTCTGTATAATGTACGTTCAACAAATAACGTTTGTGCATACATACGTACATTGTCTTTACATCTGTGCATTCGTACATATATGTTATATGCATACGAACGTACATACATGTATATGCATACTTACAAATATTGTATGAGTTTAAAATATATCTATGTATGAGCAATTGTACGCATGCTACATATACATACATACGTCTACATACATATGAGCTTACATGCATTGCTCGTACATTAATAAATTGTATTTATATACGTACGTTCATTCTACGCTCTTAAAAATATGTTAACTCATACATATACGTACATACAAACTGAATAAGAATAATTCTGCAATAGTAATTACTTGTAATCATATATTTTAATTACATGTACTCGCAATTACTTGCAATCACGATTGCATGTAATCATGATTACATATATATATTTTGATTACTCAATCATGATCACCAGTAATCGTTTCTTAGTGTAATTACAAGTAACCACAATATAATCTTATTCGGGTATTTATGTATGTATTTCCGTAGGTAATTCTATGTTCAAAAGTTTTCAATTAATAAACCAAACAATAGTAAACTAAACAATTTATTTACATATACAATTTATGCAATGTTTTAAATGTATTTAATTACCTACATCTACAATCCCTATTGCAATGTAATCCAACCCACTTGAAATTATGATTACATCTAATCGTGTTGTAATCATATACATCACAATTACTTGAATTTAAGATTACTTGTAATAGTTAGATTATGATAACTTGCAGTTATGATTTCTTGTAATTTTACTGTATGATTACAATTAGTCATGATAAATTGCAATCCAAGGGCTTGATTATTTGTATTATTTGTAATTCTGATTATCTGTAATAACTTTTTACTGTGATTATAAATAATCACAACCACTTGCAATGAGAAATAATAATTATTTGCTACAGTGATTACTGATTACTTGCAATCACGATTATTACAAGTGGTTGATTAGTAAGCAATCATCATCTATAATTAATTACATTTTTAATCGATTACTGTAATCGACGCGCAACTTGTAATGAAAATGACATAATCTTTGCATTTTTCTCTGGTTATTTAAGATTTTAATCTGAAAAATTAGTTATGACTAAAGAATTTATTCACCAATCATTATTCAAAAATTTGCATGATGAATAATGAATAATGACTAAATTTGCATATGAATAATTATTCAGAAAAAATTTATTCTGATTAAATTTAGTCAGGAATAAAATTATCGTGAATGATGCCAATCACTGGTATATACACACATACATACATATAAACATTTCGCTTCATTTATATAGATTATGCTTAATCAACGTATGCAATTGAAATACTATTCAAAATTAAAGACTTAAGCATTAAAGTGTTATTCTGTTATTATAATAGCTAGTTTGCATAATATTATTGCGTAAATGTTTTATGATAAACATGTTTAATAACCATTTTACAATTTTTAAACTTTAAATAAGTTTATTTCGTTTTTAATAAGAAATAATTATTTTTATAATAGATTCTATGCAAAAGTGTGTTTAATCAACCTATGCAATTAAATTATTGTTCAAAATTAAGGGTTTAAAACTTAAAGTGTTGTTCCTATATTATAATGATGGCATGACAATATTATTATGTAAATTATGATAAAGGATTTTTAATAACTATTCTATAATTTTTTAACTGTAAACAAATTTATTTTTTAATAAGTTGTAATTATTATTTTTTTAAAAATAGTCAACGTTTGCAATTAAAAATAATTAATACGAAACAATTATTTTAAATTGTAAAACAATAATAAAAACTAACTTCTCGCATTATTTCTAAGCAATTTCTATGACGAGTTTTTATAGTAAAATAAATTAAAATTTATTATAACTGAGAGAAATTATTAAACTAAAACTTTTAATTGATAGAATCCGAATTAGCAGCTATTACAATGAAAACATGTTTTTTTTTATTATAATAATTTTAAATTTTAATTATCAAGTTTATTATTAGGAATAAAAGTTTATTATCAAGATTAAAAAACAAAAGAGCAGCAATCAGGGGTTTCTGCGCGAAGCGAGATAAGGATAGAGCCTGCTAGTTATTTTTTGATAGTGGAACTCAAAAAACTTTTTTTTTAATGATAAACACATGAAAGGAAACGAAGATTGAGTAGTTAAATAAATAAAACTTATTTTCTTTTCATACTAATTACAAATTTAAAAGAAATTATTTAATCTCATCTTCATGCATATTATATTTATTACACTGAATTTTCTTTTTATGAAAATGAATAATAATTACGGAAAACTAATTCTCCCAGAAAGTCACTATCTCATCTTCTCCAGGGGGTTATTTCATATCCCTTCGAAAATTAACCAATTTTCCATTCTACCGTAAAAGGAATAACAACGTTATAGTGTGGGAGCGCTGTTGTTCCCTTTTACCCATTTCCCCCCGACCTTCCATCGGGTAGGTAAAAAGGACCAGCCGGCGAGTGAAGCAGTTGTCCGCCATGTTAGTGTGAAGTAAAGTTGAGAAGGAAAAACGTTCTTTTCCATCGTTTAGTCTCAAAACTAATATAGCAAACCGGATATCTGTCGTCTCTATGATGAAGCCAATAATACCCATTGTTTAAGAACAGCAGAATGTCTATAAAAGACGATACGATTTCGAACGGGGGTGTTTGTTTGCGGTTATAATGTATGTAGGAATTGTCAATACTGCGCCTTGACAAGCGGTGTTAGGCCGCCTGCGGGCAACCTCTTTCGGCGGCGATTCGTTTTCCTGCTCCGGTACTATTTAAGATTATCGGCGAACGAAACAATTAAAGTTCGTTGATTAATATAAAAATATAATATAGCTGTATTTTTATGTGTATTGTGATAAAGTATCTTTGAAATCAATAATTTGTACGCATTGAAAATAAGGAAAGGAAAATGTTTCGATCGTCTGCTTCAATAATATTAAGCCTAAATAATAGCAACTGAACTACATCTGTTATTGTTGACATCTGCGAGTTGAATTATCGTCTGCTCCTCGGATTTCGGAGTTTAAGTGTTTTGTGCTACTTCTTGTTTCATAATTGTTGTGCGTTTCTTATCCTTCTATTCTCTATTGCGATGAAATTGTTAATTAAAAGGATTCTATGGTGGATTCATTACACGGATAAAGTTAGAAGACTAAATTCAAGTGTAAAAACGAACGGAAAAATGTTTACTTAGTGTTTACATACTAGTCAAATAAATTAATTAACAATGTCGGGTCACTCCCCCGAAGAGAGGATTAGAGAACTTGAACAAATGTTTTTAGGGGGGCCAATAATTGCTAATGGCAAGAGTTTCAGCATTGAAACATTGCTGGACGTTTTATTAGTATTATATGACGAGTGCTGTAATTCAACGCTTCGGAGAGAAAAAACAGTCTCAACTTTTATTGAAAATGGTGAGTTAGTTATTTCTCTATTAATTGTTATCATATCTTTATATTTTTGTTATAATATTTCCGAAATGACGTATTGATGAGTCATTCTTTAATATATGATGTAATCGAAACTTGCGATCGATGTGAATTTGTTTCTTTGGATTATTTTATATATTAATTCTTCAAACTTATTTTTAGGACCTTTTTATTTATTTATTTTATTTTCCTAACGAATAAGAACACAACTTAAAAGTTATAATGTATGAGGAATCTATAATGTTTTATATTTCCCTTATTAATTCGAGAGAAGTTTATATACATATGAAATGTATTTAAGGTGGTACAAGTAACAAATATTATCTTTGTTACTTATGTAATTTTATTTGTTTTAAATTTTATTAATTATAATCTCTTTTTTTTCTAATATGAGGGTTCTAGTTTTAGAGCCATGTTCTAAATATTTTTTTATGAAAATAATCCGTGCATGTTAATAAAATTTAGTTACATGCATATAAATGGAAGACTTAATTAAAGGAGCGTAAAATTAAGTATTTTTTACAGTTAAAAAAATTTATTAACTGTTTAAAGTAAATTATTTTAAATTATTCCAACTATTGTATTTGGATCGGATGTAATGTTTAAGGACAGAAATGTGGAAATCAGCAATACAATGCCTAATTAAAAACGATGTTGCATATCCAAAAAAAAAAAAAAAAAAAAAAAAAAAAAAAAAAAAAAAAAAAANTGATCTCAAAAAAAAAAAAAAAAAGAAAAGAAAAAAAATAGCTAAATTACAGGGTGTTACAGATTAAATTATAGGGACGCCCCGATAACGTGAGACCCGTGCTCATCTAAAAAAGCAAACTCGAAATCAAATTAGTTTATAAGTGTTTTTTTTTTTTTAAATGAAAACTTTTTTCTACTCAATTTTTTCTACATATAGCAGTATTTGTTCATTTGTTTTGGAGTTTCAAAACTAAACTTATCAACATAATTAAAAAATAAAAATAAAAATGCAATTAAAATTTGTATTAATTGAATCAAATATGGGAAATTTTGAATTTTAATGACTGCAATGTATTGTTAAATTGTAAAACTTTAACTTCAAGAAACTAAAACTAAAAAATAATTATTAGTTTTACTTGATTCAATTTGTAATTTTTTCAAGCAATTCTGTAAGTAGAAAATCCTTCTATCAGGTTTATGATTAACTGTTTTATTAAGTGGGGGAAATCGATCGATATTGTATATTTTTGAAGCTAATGAAGTTTTTTAATCAGGTAACATAATGAAATGTGTTAAAATTTAAAATTTGTTTTCAAATTTCGCTGATTTTACATATTATTCTCAGGAGTATAGTATCGTTCCTAAAATGTGTCTTAATGTATTTTATTTTATTAAAAATCAAAAGCTTTAAATAAATAACTAGGAAACATTTTCAAAAATTCGGTTTTTAAAGAATTATTTGCTGAAAAACTGTTCTTATAATTTAATATTTTTTTTAAGCTAAATTATGGCACTTCTAGGGTTGCAATTAAGTAAAATTTTGTAAGTTGTTCAGAATTTTTAAAACTAATTTCAAATTTCTTACGGAAAAAAATACGGAGTTCTTATTTAATTTTTAGGTTATTCTTTAAACAACTATTATTCTTTAAACAGTTTACATTGATGTGTGAAAGAAGAGTTAAAGATCGAGATGCTCATTTAAGAAAATAGTATGTTCTTCATATTATTTTTCATCTTTATTGTATGGATATAGAGTGTTGCCAGAAAAAAAATTGTATTGCGTTGCTCTTAAAAAAAAAAAAAAAAAAAAAATTCCAATTCTTTTAAAATATTCAGTAGTATTTCATCAAATAGCACTTTTTTTATTCATTTTTATTGATTTTAATGTCAGATAATCTTTAACTTTATGATTGTCAGAAAATTTTTTAGTTGTATTTTTACCTTTAGATGTTTCATTTAGAGCCAGTTGACGTTTTATATGCAGTGTTACCTGATTGGTTCCTCGCGATTTTAAAATCAAATTTGGGCTACTCATTATATTTTAAACTCCAAAAACTTTAAAAATACGTTACTTTTTTTATATTTATTAAAATCGAATTTTTTTAAATTTTATATATATTACTTTTTCTTTTTTAATTAAATTATTAGGACTGGTTTTCGTTCCTTTCAATTGAAAAATAATTTTAAAAACTCTTCAGCTTTTTAACCTTAAAAATATCATATTTTTTGTATAAAAATGTTTTCCACACTATATAAGAAATCGAATCCGCCGTAGTCTTGCGTTCTCGATTTGTTTTGCTACTCGCGGAATTCATTCTTGTTGCCATTCACGTTTCTGAGTGTAGAAGAGTTTATTTTTGTTGCTATTCACGTTTCTGAAGGGTTTATTTTTGTTGCTATTCACGTTTCTGAGTGTAGAAGAGTTTATTTTTGTTGCTATTCACGTTTCTGAGTGTAGAAGGGTTTATTTTTGTTGCAATTCACGTTTCTGAGTGTAGAAGAGTTTATTTTTGTTGCTATTCACGTTTCTAAGTGTAGAAGGGTTTATTTTTGTTGCTATTCACGTTTCTGAGTGTGGAAACATAAAATTTGTTAGATATATCTAGTAGAATGCACGGGGAGTTATAGGGCAAAATTAACGGTCACCAACGGCCACAAAGCAACTATGTATAACAAATAACGTTAAAAAATTATCTACCTGTCACCATCTAATCTTTACCTTATGAGTTGAAAATGCACTCCATGCGCAATTAATTTATTATTTTGAAATAAGTATGGAATTATTATGAATATTTTATTATATTCTGAAAAAATTACTTTTTTTAATGCTTGTTTCTCAAAACTTTTCTTCGTTTTATAAAAGAATCTTGTAGTGTTCATCATATGTTGAGAAATGCTTTAAAAAAAAGAAATGCCTTACATTATTAATATCAACCGTTTTTTTCTCAAAAAGATAAACGCTACACCGTTAAAAATGCTGCAACTGGTCAGTAAAAAAGATTCATATTTTTGTCCTGTAGAAATAAAATATTACTACAAATTGATGGTCTTCTAAGAAAAGTGGTCCTCTTTTAAATATACAATTTAATTGTTTTTATCAGTTTGGTACTTGATGGTACAGAATCACACTGGATGCGAAAAATTCGCATTCAGTGAGATTGCTTCTTAAAGCAATATTGTTCGGCTTGCCAACGGTCTCTAGTGAAAATCACTTTAATCTGATTTATAACTAATGTAAATCTGATTTAATAAGATATGTTGAATCTGACAATTTTTTTTTTATCGCGATTCGTTGAAGTTAGAAATAAATTATATTTTCCGATTTTTGGTTCAAGTGAGGTCAGGGTTCAAGTAAAAATCAGAGAATAATAAAGAAGTACAAATCTTGTTTTATTAGATTTTTGTCAAAAATGATGACATTTATTTAAGCGACTTCGTGATTAAATATATTTATTAGGAATTATTAATCACATTGGTGAATACAAATTTATTTAAATATATTTTATTTTGAAATAATATAAATTTTTCTTAGATCCTTCAGTTTAACTGGTTTGAAAGCGCATGCTATTTCATGTTTGCATTTTCTGCCAAAAATTTAACACGGATTAATGAGATTATTTGTTGCATGTATTCTCCTTTATTCTCATATTTTTTTCTTGAAATTTTATGTATTTTTTATAATTAAATTTGGAGTTCATTAAAATTGGGAGCAATAAAATAATCTGTTTGTATTGAAATAAAAAAAGGACAAAAAAAAATCTGTTATAAACGTTGAGAATGACAATCAGAGAAAGACATTTTTTATGGCTGAATTCGGTTTTCTTTGTTTTGAAATCGAAAAGTTAAATGACTTCCTAATTTATGAAATATATTTATGTCAAAGCTTTTTATTTTATTTTGTTATTTCTCTTTTAACTGATATTTTGCTTAAATAGTTTTGTAAAGATGACCAAAATTTGTATTAAATTAATAATGGATATTTAATTGGATACTAATGTAGCTACATGCTTCAAAACTCATTACGGGTCAAAAAACTAGGGTTCCGCTGGACTAGAAGACTGCGATTGTATTTCTATGGATTAGACACACTTGATTGCTTAGCAGTCATTTTTTCTTTCTTGATAAACAGATTGTTACATTAAAATGAAAAATCATTCAATTAAAAGATCCCAAAATGTTTTATTGTATTTACTCAGATTTAGTTCTGTTGAAATAAAATGTAAACCCAAACATTTTACTCGGTTACCATTGCTATTTCATCTACAATTTTGTTTTTTAAATTCCTGTTTAAGTTTTTTTAACTATGAAAACTCGTTGAATGTTTTTCTCCAAGTAGATTATTTAGTATTAATTCATAAAGTTAACATCCAATATACTTTTTTCCCCTTCTTTTTGCAATTTAGTATGCTTTATTTTAATTACTCTTCGTTGCTGTAACTGTTGACGCAGTTTTACATAAAGCTTTTTATAAAAAAGTAAGTATAATTTTGTTACTGAAAATGGCTCTTAAGTTATGCACTGTTTTAAATATGTTTACCATGAAATGTTTTGCGATATGTAATTTCATAGAATTATGTTATACCTTAGATTTATACCTTTAATTTATAATAATTAAAATAAAAGTAAAAGGTTTTATTATTCATATTATTCAAATATAAATAGTATTTAAATTTTCAGACCTCACTTATTTGTCCAAAAAACAAAGGGTATTTTTGTACTCCGATATTAAAGGACATTAAAGAAAGTAGAACAAAAATCTCTATTAGAGCACAGATAACGTAATTAACAGAAACAGTTAATAGTTTGGGTACAAGTACCATCATCACTGTTGAGACTCATAAGTCTCTGTCTCAGAACTGAGTATGGTACTTGTTATTATACAAAAACTACAGCTTGTAGAACAGCATGTAGCATAAAGCAACTGCCATTATCAGTACAGAGAAATAATTATTTGTCTCGACACTGATTATGGTATTTGTTGTAATACCAAAACGCATGTCTGTAGAACAACACATAATACAGACCATTCAACAGTTACCATCATCAATGCTAAGGTACAAAATTCCTTGTCTGTATTTCAGTAATGATGATGGTACTTATTTTACAGCAGAAACAATCGCTTTCCACTGTTAACCGTAGTATTCTTTGCTTTGTAACTCATTTCCCCATTATACCCCTCTGTAGACACTCTTTGTTTCAGTACTATAACAAGTATCACCATTAGTGCTGAGGCGCAGAATTCTGTATCTCGGCACTGATGGTGGACGGTAATCGTTGTATACTCTATGCTATTCTACGTGCGATTGTTTCAGTTCTGTAAAACTGTATGATCCGTGTTGTTCTATAGGCGATCGTTTCGGTATTGTATTAAAGTTCCATTATGGACGGTAGTCGTTGTATGGTCTATGTTGTTCTACAGGCAATCATTTGGTATTGTAAGTTTCATCATCGACAATAATCTTTGTATGGCCTATGTTGTTATACAGGCAATCATTTCGGTATTCTAATGCGTCCATTATGCACGGTAATCGTTGTATGGTCTATGTTGTTCTACAGGCAAGCATTTCGCTATTGTAATAAGTTCCATTATGGACGGTAATCGTTGTATAGTCTATGTTGTTCTACAGGTAATCATTTCGGTAATGTATTAAGTTCCATTCTGAACGGTAATCATTGTTTGGTCTATGTTGTTCTACAGGCAATCATTTTGGTATTCTAATAAGTTCCATTATGGACGGTAATCGTTGTATGGTCTATGTTGTTCTGCTGGCGATCGTTTCGGTATTATAGCAAATTCCATTTCCGGCGTCGTGGTACAAAATTCTTTGTCTGTGTCTCTACACTGACTATGGTATATATTATTGTAAAGAAACGATCGCATTATTATTCCATCCTTATTGGCTTCATTTACGTTACCAATGTGTTAATGAGCTTTCCAAGTATATCTTCAAACTCATGACATCTGTAAAAGAAAAGTACTAATCATCTTGTCTTGCTTAAACTTAATTAATTCACAACGGGTAATGCCTTATGAGGAAAATGATCTGCAGTTTTGAACTGTTTCTTCAGGCTTATTATAATGGTGTAAATTGCATTGTTTTATTGCTCATAAAATTTGACAGCTTAAGAGGTTTCTTTTCACCCAGCTAATTACTCTTAATGAATCCCAGGTGGCATTGATTTGCGAGTGGGAGTTCCTCACTAGAGAGTTTTGCATGTTTGATTGGCAGTTGAATTTATAATTTGGCATAAATCAATGCTTAAATTTTTGACAGCTAATTTTCTATGGCTGCTGTGTATTCCTTATAAAATGAAAATAAGGCGAATAGTTTACATAGGAAAGGGAATTTAATTTAAACACAGCTATCTAATTTTTTTTACAATTATTTTTGAACGGAATGATAAGTTGAAGTAATAGGAAGTACAGTAATAGAAGTAAGTATGGTGTATATAAATTCATAAATTTATTTGATTAAATAAATTTGTGAAATTATATTCGTCAGACGAATTTTTGAATTAAAATAACTCAGCATTTTATTTAAAAAAAAAATTGATAATGAGATGAGTTGTGTTGATAATAAATTGCGTGTTTTATTTATTTAAATATTGCTTTGTATTGATTGTTTGTTAAAACAAGGCTGATCTTGATTGTAACCTTTTGTATGCAGTTAAGTTCCTAATCTATAGCTAAGCTTTCGTAAATTATTTATTAATCGAGGGAACCGTTATTTACTATGACGAACGAATATTTTAAACCGTTTGATTCTTGTAATTAAAGTTTTTAAAATTGAACTAATCAGGTTCTATCAACTAATTTGTTGACTGTTTGGATGTTGTAACTTGGTTTATTAGGTAGCGAAAAATAAATAATATTCTGTTTATTTAAGCGTATGGAAACGTTGCTGCTCCACCAAAATTTTATTTAGACTTTAACGTGTGCTTAGCAGGTAATGTGCAGTATTATCTCTAGGTAGTTTTCAGATTACCTCGGTAATTTCGGAATGCGATTCCTGCAAGTGACGTAGTGTGGGGTATCTCGATTCTGATTGGTTGTTGAAGCATGGCATTTGTTTACGTTAAAATCTGTTTTTACCTTTCTATTTCGAGTTAGCCAAGCCCTTCAATTAACAATTCCCTTAAATGACACATTCTATATTCTTTCACAAAGATTTAAATTATATTGACAACATATTTCTTACTTAACACAAAGACAGGCATGAAGCCATGTGGAAAATTAACAAACTAATTATGCATCGAAGTTGCTAGGTAAACAAAACAAAAATATACCGCGGTTTCAATAAAATACATAAGTAAATTAAGAAAAAGGTGTAGACAAAGTTGAAGTGCTATACGGCACTGTATTCAATTAACGTCACGTTAATTAACATTCTAAGTTGCTTGGACATACTTATTCCAACTTTAACACGCCATTTTGCCTATAAATAACTTGCTGGCGCTGACGTCATTGGTCACGTGTGTGGGTATCAGTGATCTTCTTTTTCTCGAAGTGCAAGTATGTAATTTTTTGGCATTTAAACGGATCACTCTAGTTAATTTGTACATTATCTAGATAATTTGTAGAAAAACTGATTTCTTAACTTAAGCGGTAACAGATATATGACTTTTAATTCTATGTTATTTACTTTTTGGAAATTCATTTAAAAAATGGCTTGAAGGAATTAATGTATTTATTTTTTCTCCATGAGCTGTTAAAAAAGCTATAAAAGCCATAAATACATCAACGCACAAGTGTTAGTAATAGCGTTGTCACTTTTATGCCATCCGCGGGTAACTCACATAAATTGAATCACAGCAATTACGTTTTTTTCCTGACGTGTGAGGTCAAATATTTTATAACTTGAAGTGAGGTTAATATTCTAAGGACAATATGCTATAAAATAATTGATTTTTTTTCCCGCACTAAGAAAAAATGTATTTAAGAAAAAAGAATTCATATTCACTGATTTGAAATGTGGTTATTAAAAATTAATGTTAATTTTTTTTTTAATTTTTCCATTTTTGTTAATTGAGATGCATATTGCGAAATTTATTAAATTAATTATTCACTCATTTAAATAATCAGCTCTGGTTTGGGAAGTTTTTTTTTTGTTATTGTCAAAGTACCAAATGTAAAACCACCAAACGTTGTTAAGTTCCAAAAAGAGAATTTTTAGGAATTTGAGAAAAATCTACTTTTAATTTTTTAAATTAAAAACTAAAGGGTCAAATCGTGTTCTTTCAATCTGGGATCTATTTTTGAGATTTTGTGAAGAAAAAAAAATCACAAAAATTATAGGCTTTTTTTCCCCTCAATTTAACGAAATAATAAGTTAATTTAATATTGTTTACAAATAATTCTTCGCTCCTACTGCCCGCAGAGCACTTATTAATGATATCATCAGCTCCATTTTTAAAAAGAAGGATTTTGTGTATGGATTGTTTTAAAAAATAAAATATTGTAAAAGGTCTGTTTTTAAGATGAAATATTTTGTAAATGACCTTTCTTCACAATAAAACAATTCGTAAAGGACCTGTTTAAATTTCTCCTACATGGACCCTATAATTAGGGGCTTGTATTATTTAATCAAATTTCAGGCAGTTGTAGTATTACGCATCATGTATTGTGTAAGTATGTAGATTTCAGATTTTAGACCCCGTCTTTTTTTTTTTTTTTTTTTTTTTTAAAGCTAAAAATGAGTAAATCATAATATGTACGGATAAAAAAAACAAAATATTAATATAATATAATGATAAACAAACGATGTTTACCTCTGTCTTTTTTTTTATAAATGTTAAATTTTAAATATTGTTAAATTTTAAATTTTTTATAATCTTTGTTTCATTTATTTAATTTTGGAGTATACGAAAATTTTTGACGGTGAAAAAGGTTCATGAATTATTATTTTTTCCCCCTCACAGTTAAAGCTTTATCCGCAGAATTTTCTTGTTAAGTATAATCGGTAAAAAGAAGTTTAAGATTCAATTTATCTGAAGCCTTTTATAAGATCATAGAAATTCTAGAAGGAGAATTTATTATGGTGTTCAAAATTTCTATGCGGGTCTACCTTTGAAATTTATCAGTTTAAGTTAGGGTGTTTAGAATGCTAATTACGTATTTTAGTTCATCTTAATAATTTTAGTTTAAATAATTTAAGTTTAGTTTTGGCGTTAGTCTTTGCGAACTCAACGGGCTATTCAAAGTTGTATAATATAATTTAAAGTTTGGAACTGGAAATTTTAAAATTTTTGTGTTTTTTATATCTTTTGGATTTAAAATTTTAATTTCCGGTATGATGTGGAAAGGGATTTTTTTTTAAAAAAAACTAATATATAACTACCATCTATTTTGCTTCCATAACGTTGAAATCTCTATCGTAGAAGAACAAATTTTGCAGGAAATAATAAAAAAAAAATCTTAATCTGCACCAAATCTAGGTTAGGGGCTATTTAAATTTCTATATAACTCGCTGTTGTATTAGATTAAGAACTTTGCCATAATGCAAGGGTTATTCTAGTTTTTTTTTAGAAAGGTCTTCTTTTCTGAAATTGCGAAAAATATACTCATCATTCTGTAAAAATAGGGTACTGGTTTTGTGATTCTATAAAAAAGGTTTGTTCAAGGTCCTGCTTTTGTGAAATATCTCTTCATAATTTTTTGAACCAATTTAACGCAGAGTCGGGTCCTGTTATGTAAAAGAAAACTTTGGAAATTTAAATCTTAAAGGGTTGGTTACCTTAAAATTTTAATAAACGACGTCATAGAACGTTTTTTTTTTTTTTTTTTTTTTTTTTAAGATTAATGTGAGTGGTTTGTTTTTACGATGAAATAATTTCTGAGTAATCCATTTTTACAATGAAATAATTTGTAAATCTATTTTTACGATAAAATAATAGGTAATAGGTTTCACGATAAAATATTTTGTGAATAATTCCATTTTTACCACAAAATAATTTACGAATAATTCATTTTTACGATGAAATAATTTGTGAATAATCCATTTTTACGATAAAATATTTTGCGAATAATCCATTTTTACGATAAAATATTTTGTGAATGATCCATTTTTACTATAAAATATTTTGAAAAATAATCCATTTTTACGGTAAAATAATTTGTGAATAATCCTTTTTTGAAAGTAAATAATTTGTGGTGGGTACGTTAGCGAACCCAAATTTCTCGTAGAGTGAGCCCCTGGATAAAGAGCCAAATTATTTTTTAAACTGAGGCGAATACACTATATAAAAAAGATTTAGAAGAAAGTTTAACTTAGGGCTTTTTTAAAGTTGAGGCAGTATTCATATATATCTTTAAGATTTCGGATTATTTTTGGTTAAATTATGTATCAATAATAAATATATATAAATGTAAGTTTCTAGAATTTTTTCACTTTTACACAAAAAAGATTATTTTTAAAAAGATAAATTTTTTTCGGGCCTTATAAAGATTACTCTTTACTTCCAGTGAAATTCAGCCAGCGGGTCGTAAAATTTCCTTCTAAGAAAATCAATTCTCTTAGATGTCAAAGACAAAAGATAGAAGATCATTATTCAACGTCGTTTCTTGTCGATTTGCTTTACTACTCCAAAAAGTTACATCACGCGATGGAAAATGTTAGATGTGCTTTTCAGAATTTCACTTTATGTCCGACGCTCGATTTGATTCTCAATTGTAGATGTAGCCATGTAATTGAAATTGAGATATACTATGATTGTTTCGCTACTTTAAAAAAATTAACTTTGAACCTGTGTATCAAATGGAGTGTAGGTTTTTTAAGGTCTTGGTTTATAGCGTCAGCCTTCTAAATTTATTTTGCAAACTTTGACTTAAAATGAACTGGTTTTTAGGAAGTGTTTTACTTGTCTTGAAAAGTTATCGACGTTGAGTTTTGTACTATTTTATTTACTGTTGTTTATGTGTATAGGATTCAAACTAAAGTTCGTATCTATCCTCGTAGGTTTCAAATGGCTACAACAGGACGATTGCTTTATTAGCAAAATGCTTGCTAGAAAACTTACTAAAAGTGATTTTAAAAAATGATTTTGCTTCTTTGCAATTAACATTAAGATTTGAGATAAATCCTGTTACTATAAAACACATTAGTTATTCTTTTATGCAAACGTATATTTCTTATTTTTCATTTTATTATTAGGCACTAATCATGTAAGAAATAATAAAATATTTCACTAAGGAAAAAGAACTAACTGCAATTTAAGTAAAATTGTCTAAGTGTTAAATACATTCAAACCAACATAACAAAGAGTTATGTCAATAATATTACTTAGCCTTTTATTAATGACAAAATTGTGGATTTCATGCTGATTCACTGCTGATTTTCATGACAAAATTGCTGATTGATGACGTATAGTTCTGTGATAAACCAAACAATGTTTCTAAATCACACTGACAGTATTTTTTATAACCGTCGTTGAACAACCGACCCAATTTTTACGGGTTTACGACTACTAATGTTCAACTCCGTTGCCTTGTAGTAATTTTGAACCCAATCCAGAAAACAAGGGAACTCCTGGATCAAGTATTGGGAGAAATTTGCCTTCGTGGAGGACTAACCCGCATTCGCGCTACATGGAGAGGAAGACCACGAGAACCTCCCATGGTTAGCCTGACGATAAGGGGGCTCTAACCCATGTTCCGTCTACCACTAAGGATATTTCATGTCAGCACTGCGGTCTGTGCAAGCAGGATGTGTAATTCGTTTCGACTGGGATTCGAACCAGACTCTATTGTAACGTATACGTAACGCACTATTGTAACGTATACGTAACGAACTATTGTAACGCATATTATAACGCACTGTAAACACCTCACTCCTCATAGAAATTTGCAAAACTTGAAAAGTTTTAATTCATTTGAATGATTTTCTTCCAGAAAGTTTTTTAAAGTATAAATTTTAATAATAATTTAAATATCATAATTTCAGCAAAGAATTTTATGTAATACATTCCTATCTATCCTGTTTGCACCAACTGGCAAATAAGGCCGGTCTCTTTTTCCTGGCACCCCTGTCCTTAGTTTGTCCCCTTGCCTCCTCAATCCATTTGGGGTAGATGTTTTTTAAAATAATTCTTAAACTGTTCGTCACTGTTGGAAGAGTTCAGTTTCGCTAATGATAAGTATGAAATTTGTTTGTTTGTTAGGAAATAGAATTGTGTGTACGTGTGACTCAATTTAAACATGAATGATTTTATAAAGGCATAATGTATCATTTAAAGCAATTAAAGGAATAGTTTCAATAGGGAGATGTTCGCTTAAAAGGCAATTATGCTTTCGCTGCGTTTGACTTATGATAATACAGACATTAATAAATTAGGGATATTTCAGTCCCATCTGTTTCTGCGGGCATCCAAATGAAATGGATGATTTGTTATGTTAAACTTCTGGACTGATTTTGGAGTTTTTATTCTTGAAAGTGCATCGTTAATCAGACAATAGTTTTCAGCCCTGAGCCGGAATCGATCGTTTCCGAACAAAAATTCGTCTTTAGATAATAATTATAACTCTGTTAGATAATAATAAAATTCCGTTTTTGATAATTCCGTTTAAAATAAATTCTGTTTTAGGCGAAAATTCCGTTGAATGATTCATAGTGTTGAACATTTTGACTGATTTTGAGTTTTTATTCTTGAAAGCATCGTTAATCAGACAATAGTTTTCAGATACAACAGAATTTCCCTGAGACGAAATCGATCGGTGTCGAACAAAAATTCCTTTTTAGATAATAATTATAACTCTGTTAGATAATAATAAAATTCCGTTTTTGATTATTCCGTTTAAAATAAATTCTGTTTTAGGCGAAAGTTCTATTAAATGATTCGCTGTGTTGAACATTTTCACTGATTCTGAATTTTTAATCTTGAAAGCAACGATCATAGTTTTGACATACAGTAAACTTTCTCACGGGTGGAATCAATCGGTGCCGAACAAAAATTCCTTTTTAGATAAAAATTATAACTCTGTTAGATAATAGTAAAATTCCATTTTTGATGATTCCGTTTAAAATAAATTCTGTTTTGGGCGAAAATTCTGTTAAATGATTCTGAATTTTTAATCTTGAAATCAACGATCATAGTTTTGAAATACATTAGACTTTCTCAGAGGTGGAATCAATCGGTGCCGAACAAAAATTCCTTTTTAGATAAAAATTATAACTCTGTTAGATAATAATAAAATTCCGTTTTTGATTATTCCGTTTAAAATAAATTCTGTTTTAGGCGAAAATTCTGTTAAATGATTCTGAATTTTTAATCTTGAAAGCAACGATCGTAGTTTTGAAATACAGTAAACTTTCTCACAGGTGGAATCGATCGGTGCCGAACAAAAATTCTGATTTAGACTGGCGAAAACGCACAATTTTAGAAAATATAAATAAGATTAAGAGTTCATTATATTAATATAAGTAAATAACCATTTCTATTCTTTGTGCGGCTTCTGGACAAAGCATTTTGGAAAAAGGGTCAGCCTGGGAAAAAGGGTCAGTCATTTAGGATCTTGCGAGATTTTCGCCTAATTTATTGAAATTAATTATTTAATTTTTTTCGAATTTCATCTTTATGAAGAATTTACACATCTACTATGATTATTATTATTTTTCATTTTACTTTCAAATTTTGGATTATAAGATTTTAATTAATCAGACTGATTCGTTTACTTTTTAAGAATCAGGTAATGGAGTTTTTAGTAGTGAGGGACTGGGTTCAAGAGTTCTGCTAAAATATTAATTTGAAAATTTTAAATTTATTTTGTTTCGTAATATTTTGAGTTTGATAGGAGTGAATTGTGGCGACCACTGTCGTACACAAGTCCTTGGTCCTCGCATTAATCTATTTAGTTGAATTGAAATATCAAGTTTTTTAATTTTCAATGCTAAAAACAAATTTAAATAAAATGTAATTTTCCTAATTATTAAAAATCTTTATATATATAAAAGATACTTACGAGAGAAAATTTTTCTACGTTATTAGTCTTTGAATTGAATACTATTCGCCATGTTAATGTCGAAAAAAAATATATCCGTAGCATCAATGCTTAAACGAAATATATGTTATCTATGAATGAATTGTTATATACTTTTAATATAAACTAAAATAACACATCCGTTGATTGTTATATACAAGACGTCGAATTAAGAAAACGCTGAAAAGTAAAAATACCAATTTTCATTCTAGAAATAGCATTAATAAAAAAATTAGCACTATTTTGTGCAGAGATCGGCATACCATGGAATATTCCCAATTCCATGTGACGTGAGAGCAAAGAATTATTATTAATTAGAAAAATATTTTTATTTAATTCTTTTAACTAATATTAATAATAATCATAATTAGAAGTTATAATTTGTTATAACAGACGAATGTTTTTTTGATATATCTATGAATATGAATTAAATTATCTATTTGTTTTATCTATTTAATTTTTACCTCTATACTTTTAATGCATAGATATTTCGGGCACATATAAATCTTCATAAAAATTGTTTTTCTTTTTATTAAAATATTAATTACTTTACAATCGTTGCATATGGGACAAACGATGGAATGACCTTGTGCTTTATTATACTTTCTGGGATTAAAATCGTGGGCATGGCCTTGGTTCATCTAATAATAATTTTCTACCTTAAAAAGGGAATTGATCTAATATTTCTTTAAACTGATTCTTACTCTTTGTATTTTCTTTTACACATACGTTCACCTAAATAGATAACGATTTCACGTTCGAAATTTAGCGATTACACCTTAACCCAAGGGTGTGAGAATTCATCAGAATGACCATTATTTTTGACAAGAATGACCTTAATGGCCATATTTCTTTAATTTTTAATGCAACCAAAATCACCTGATATATTTCTTTCATATTGACACATAAAGGATAAGTTTTTTAAAGTGTAATTCATGACGGAATTAGAACACATGAAAGGCATATTGTACCTATGTAAGGTAACAAAGGAAGGTCTTTCAGTTTCATTTTAGTGGTTTTCATTTAGTGGTTAATGACTAATAAAACTTAACATTTTGTAATTAAATTTTTTTTTGTGAAATAGCTGTCCAAAAAAAAACTTTTTTTAAAAAGTAGTGTGGTTAGTTGCGAGAATATTGATATCTCCAGTGTATCCAGTGCCGGATTAAGCGTACACGGGGCCCTAAGCCATNGGGGGGGGGGGGGGGGGCTAGGCCATTCAAAATTTTGGGGCTCTTAAATTTTTTTTTCTCGTATATTTTTTATTTATTCAAATATAAAAGTATTTATGTATCTTTTCATTTAAGAAAGCATATTTAAAATAAGAATAAATAATAATAAATTAAATTTTACTATAAATAATAACTAAAATAAGCTATAAATAAAGTTGATTAACTTTATGCAAAAAAATTATCCTATTTTACTAATATATATTTAAAATTGATTTTTTTTAAAAAAAATCATTGTTTTCCTTAATTTTTTAAAATTTATTTTTAAAAAATCCATTTTAAGGGGGCTCTAGGCCATGGCCTAGTCTGGCCTAATGGGCAATCCGGCACTGAGTGTATCTTCAGGGGTCTGTTTAGAAAAAATTTGGATCCGTTAACGGACCCTTCACAAAATATCTTTTCATAAAAACGAACCATTCACAAAATATCTTTTCATAAAAACGGACCCTTCACAAAATATTTTAACTTAAAAACGGACCCTTCACAAAATAATTTATCTTTTACTCGGAGCCTTCACAAATTTGTTTATCTTCATTATTATTTTGTTAATGGAATAAACCCTTTTACAGGAAAATGGGGGGGGGGGGGGAAGTAANGGGGGGGGGAGAAAGACAGATGTAAACGAACTAAATTTTGTCTTCCGCAGACGCTTCTTCCTTTATTAGTCCGAAATGAAAATTCTGCATTCAGCAGTATAGGCTAAATACCAAATATTTATACGTTGCATCGCTAATTTAGTAGCTGCAATTGCTGTTTATTTTTTAAAATTTAATTTTTTTAATTATAATTTTGCAGTTTTAAGCTTAATCTTGTATGTCTTTACAATTTAGAAATTGCTTGAAAAAGTTTTTTTGCAGTAACGGACCCTATTTGTACAAATTCACAGAAGCGGACCCTGGTTGAAAGAATGTGATTAGCGTTTATTTTATATTCACAAATTACGAGTAATTTTTTCACAATTTTACAAAAACGGACCGGACAGACCCCTGATCTTTCCATAGCAAGATAAGGCTAATTTTAATTAATAAATTATTTTGAAATTATTAATTTATGAACTTAAATTTTTTGTTTATTTCTTTATAATTTATTAATGTTTAGGGCCCTATAAATTATGCGGCTATTTTTTTAAACTTATGTGGATATGTTGTGAATGATTAAGAAAACAACTGAGACAGAAAAAAAAAAAGCTTAAGCTTTAAAAATAGGCCTTTTCGTTTCATTTTATTATATGCTTTTATTACAATTTTTCCTATATTATTGTAAGAATTTAATTAAATTACTTAAAATAGTCATGGATTGGTTGCTAAAGGATTATTAGACTTAAAAAAAAAAAGTGAATTTGCATGTAAAAAAAATAACCCTGTTAAAACAAGTTTATCTGATAAATTAAGCCATTTTTTTTAATCTATTGATTTTTATTTTCTAAATCTATAATATATAAGAAAAAAGACGTAATAAATATTTATTGTTTTAATAAGTTCTTTACCTTCTTTACCATAGGATCAATTAAGAAGCAATTTGTGTAAATTTTTGTAAAGGTATGCATTGTAGTATAACGTGATGTAATGCACCTTGAATAAAATATAACCTTAAATAATTAACCAATAGAAGTTAACTAATAAAATGCGAGCTATAATCATTACCTGAACTCTAAAAGCTGAAATCATCATAGTTTTATTGGCGAAACAAAATTTATCACCAATCAATATTCAGACCACTTTCTGACAATATGGAAAATTCAAATTTCTTCGGGAATTCTTTGCCTGATGACAATACGATTTTTAAATCGTTCCCCGAAAGCCTTTGGGATCGTCGTTAATCAAAATTACGATTAATTCGAATGTTCAAATCTGCACATGAGCTGTGTCTCATGTTGAATTTTTCAATAATTTTTTGACTGCTAATCATCAATCAAAATTTCGACTATTTTCTGACGAGCTAAAGTGCTGAAATTTCAACTCGAGCAGAGTATCTTATGTAATTACAAGTAACAATTCTTTCGTAAATCAAGCAAATAAAAATTATCGCCAAGTAAAACATAGATTAACTCTTTCCGATATTGACAAGCTAACACGAAAAAAAAAATGAAATTTCAAAAACTACTTTTTTTCAAGTAGACTAAAAAGAAAACCCTAGATCACATCTTTCCCATAATAAACTTCTATAACAACGGAAACTCCCTCCAAGTCTTACGAAAGTGATGTGTGTCACATTTTTCGCTTTAGGTCTGACAATCACAGAAATAAAATTATTACTTTTTCCTATTTAGGCTACTTTACAAACGTTGTTTTTACTTTATTTAACCAATGAACCATTGTAACTATTATTTAAACCAATGTAACTATTATTTAATTTATAAATATCTATATTATATCGTTAATAGATAGAATTTCGTTAATAAACAAGAAGTTGTTATTAAATCGTCTATTTTTGCTGTAAGCGTATATCTATTAGAAATATTTAGCATATTAGTTGAGCAAAGCTCAAACTTTTTTATTTTTTTTATTATCATTTTTTTTAAATTAAAGATAAAATTAAATTATCTATGAGCATTAGGGAGCATGATAGTATAATTTCAGTTTCAAAAATAATTTTCTGTAATTCTTTCCTACACGCTTAAGTTTTTTCTGGCTTTAACCAAATAAGTTATGAAATAACATCCAAAATTTGCGAACTCATTATATGTAGGCCATACAGAATTCGCTATTAGCGAAAATGACAAAATCAGTGTAAAAATGAACGTAGCTATTAACGTAATAATGGATAAAAAGATAATACTTTTAACCTTTTTATTATTCAGGAGCTGTAACATTTTAGGATTTTAATAATTTCCTTTTTGTATGAAACTGCCAATTCGGAGTTGCTTCCGAATTTTTATTGCTAATAGGAAGAAACTAGAACGTGTATCGAATATTTCCTTCATATATTTTCGAACAAAATGTCGGTGTTCATCAGGAGCCTTTTTTTTTCTTTTTGAAATCTAAGAATTTAGAAATTTGATAAATGTATTTCAGTTAGTGTTTTGCAGTTAACTTTGCAGAATTAAATGAACTGATCAACTATTTTGCTTTAAATATAACATTAAAAGCAAAATGTTAGAGTTATGGATACGCTGTTCATTTTTGAAATCTAAGAATGTTTTATGGAATTAGAATACTGTATTTCGGTTAGTGTGTTGCAATTAAATTAGCAAAATCTTATGTTAGCAATTAACTTAGCAAAATCTTATGTTAGCAATTAACTTAACAAAATCTTATGTTAGCAATTAACTTAGCAAAATCTTATGTTAGCAATTAACTTAGCAAAATCTTATGTTAGCAATCAACTTAGCAAAATAGAATATTTTTTGGAATTAGATTAATATACAGTGCGCCAAAAAAAAAGTAGGACCACCCTGAATAACCTTTAATCTAATGATGGGATCTTCACACATTCTAGGAGACTTAATCTTAATGGTTCGAGGGGGAATAACCTCAAATATGCTAATTAATAAATGCAGATGATATATTAATTTACAAAATCAATCACAAAAACGAATTTTCTTTGAATAAAGTTCCTTTTCAAAGTTAAACCTTTTTTTTCAGTGGATTCGGATTTTTTTGGAGAGCGCTCCAAAGTTTGGACCCCAAAATATTAATGTTACTTTTTATGCATTTCGCTATAACGCGAGAACTTTTTCAGCGAATTGAAAAATTTTTGAACACAATTATAAAATTCGTTTATCCAAAGATAACTCCATGCAAAAAAAACTTTTTGTAAATTATTCTTATTTTATTTAAATAATAATAATTTTTTTTATTTAAGGTTGAAAAAACTTTGAATTGTAAAGTATGCAATTTTTCTCATCCTTTTAAAAAAGATAATTTTATATGGCAAAATACAATATTTGAGCAAAATCGGTTGAATAGTTCCTGAGAAAGTGAGTTTCAAAAAAGTCACGTATTTAAAATTCCATCTCTCCGGAATTATTCGATCGATTTTGCTCAAATTTTGTATTTTGCCATGCAAAATTATATTCTTTAAAATTATGCAACCATTATTAAATGAAGTAATAAAAAATGAGAAATATTTACTAAAAATAATTACTTGCATGGAATTATCTTTGGAGAAGCGAATGGTGTGCAAAATCTTTCAATTCGCTTAGAAATTTCTCGAGGTATTGCGTATTACGCAAAAAGTAAAATTAACATTAAGGAGCCTAAACTTTGGATCGCTCTTCTGACGAAACTATTGTGACCCTATTTCCCAGATTGTGGCTATCCACTTTATTTTGGTGGTCAAAAAACCGAATCTAATTTTTAAAAAAAAAAAAAAAAAAAAAAAAAAAAAAAAAAAAAGAAAAAAAAAAAAAAGATATGTTTACTCAGAGAAAGTACGTTTTTGTGTCTGATTCCGTAAGTTTACGTCTTAACGTAACTTAAAAATTGAAATTTTTAAATTCCATAAAATTTTTACGTATAATTGAAATTTTTTGTCCTTAGATGTTGGAAATGTTAGTATATGTATTGTATATTTTTACTTTTTATTTTAATGAGTGTTTTTTCGAGTGTTTTAATGAGTGCTTTTTCGTATATTTCAAATTTATTAACCAAAATTATGTTTTTTTTTAAATTTTAATTTTTTTATTTAATGTTATTACCACTCATTACGGTAATTTTACCGGAATTTTTCCTTGCGAATTTGTAATTTTTCTTGTAATTTTTTGCTTATTTGATCTGCTTTAATTGTTTTAAACATATCTCTAGAAATGTAAATATTGTTACATAAATTTTTTAATTCTTGTTGAACGAACTATTCTCATAGTGGGTCAAACCACCCACAAGTATAGAGGGTTAACCATGCTTTTTACACTTATTAAGGATCCATTATTAAAAAAATAATTTAAATTATTTTATAAATGAAGAAAATTAAAAAAAAATAATGGAAATTAAAAAAAAATCTGAACAGATATCAAGCTTTCAAATAAAAAATGAAAAACAATTATGTATTAAGCGAAAAACGTTATTTTATTACTTAATTTTTATTTATTATTGTTTTGTGAAAAATGGGTCAAACGTTTTATATTTCCCCCATTTAATGAAACAAAATCTGTATTCTGTTTATTGTTCGTTCTTTGTATTCTGTTGTTAGAAAACACAGTTGCTTTAAATAATTATTATTTCTTTAAAACTTTGTTTCATAATTTTTTTGTTACTCGGAATGAAATATTTGCTTCGATATTTATCTAATATTTTTTAAAGCATTCAAATTATGCCAACGGCTTACCTATTATTCTTTAAACCATCTGCTTCAAGAAATGTGTGTTGTTTATTACATTCTCAAAGAAGTTCCATTTTATTCGTTAGAAAGTTATAAAAAAATATCAGTTCAAGCTATAGATGATCTTCCGACAAAACTCTCCCCTCCTACCCCTAAAAAAAGAAAGGGAGGGAAAAAAAAATAACATCTGCTTATGACTTCGTTGAATCACGTAGCTCTGGGGTTTTCTTTTTATTTAATTTTATTTCACATTGGATTTGGTGATAACTTGCGAATAGGATTTGAAGTATATTACTTTAGTAAATTATTGAAACGGTTTTTTCACCCATAAAAATGGTGGAGGTGAGATGATAAGCTATTTAAATAAATCATGTTAAAATTATTTTTGAAATTTTTCAGCAAGATACATAATTGCATTTATGGCTTCCTTCGTATTATAATAAAATTTTTTTAATTAAAGATTTTGAATTTTTCATTTTTTTTTTGAAAAAAAAATAAATGTAAGTAAAAAAATAGTGGTTTAATATTTATTTCAGTTCGCAAATTACTTCTGTAATTCTACTTGTATTTTAATTTTGGAATTTAATGTGCGCCATTTTGTTAAAAAATAATTCAATTTTTGCACTAATAATTTTTTTTAAATTCTTTCTCTTAGACTTTTTTAAATATTTTTTGAACTCTTGATATGCTTCTTTGAAATTTAATTATTGTTTCTTTTTTATTAGAATCATTTTTTGTCAAATGATTCTTAAAATTACTTAATTTTAGAATCGTTCTCAAATTTTCCTAATGCAATATTTGTTTTTGATATAAATATGTAGTTAAAAAGCATTATGAATAGTTGCAATGAACTATATATTATTTTATTACCGGCATTGAACAGCCAACCCAATTCTGAATTTACAACTATCAATTTTAAACTTAGTAACCTTGTAATTTTAAACCCAATCCAGAAGACAAGGGAACTCCTGGATCAAGCATTGGGACAATCTGGATACCGTGGAGGATTTTTTGATGGAATTAACTTGCCTGAATCAAGCAATGGGACAATCTAGACACCATGTAGGACTTTTTGATGGACCTAACCCGCATTGTATTACATGGAGAAGGAAATCTTCCCAGCGATAGTCAGAGAGCAAGATGATTTTAACTCATGATCCGTCTACTACTGTGGTCGACGTGAGTAGGGTGAAATTCGTATAAACCTTTCGCCCCTGGAATTCGAGCCTGGGTCGCCAGATTGCGAGGCGAATGCTATACCGCTGAGCCACCGTGGATCAAAATGAACTAGATTATAAGTTGTACTAAAGTTTAAATCTTTCTTTTTTATCATTGTGATTTTCAGAAGCCAGAAGGATATGTCACTTCATTGCTGTCGCTCGCAAAGGGGTGCTTTCGCGCATTTATTTTTAGGCAGCGCAATTGTCCGCACATTCCGCCTATTCGATGGGCCGGATGAAGCGGCAAAAATCAAAATATTAGGGTGACTAATTTTAGTGCATCCCGCGGAAATTTTTCTCCTTTAATGTTTAACTCCTTAAAGGTTTTAAATCTTTCAAAGCACCGACCACAGTGCCAACTTAAAATATACCCTGTGATAGACGGATAATGGGTTATAGTCCCTTCGCCGTCAGGCTAACTGTGGGAGGTTTTCGTGGTTTTCCTGTCTATATAACTCAAATGTGGGTTAGTTAAATTTAAAAAAAAAGAAAAAACCCTCCACGATGGCAAATTTCTCCCAATACTTGATCCAGGAGTTCTATTGTCTTCTGAATTGGGTTCAAAGTTACAAGGCTACGAAGTTTAAAATTGATAGACGTAAATTCAGAATTGGGTCGGCTGTTCAATGATGGTTATAAAATAAAATATTTCTAACAATATTCATCTTTGTGGTTTGAATTTTATCAATTAAACAACCAACTTCCCTCTGCGCCTCAAGGGAAGGAATGGACTTTTTACCGAATTCAGAAGTTCACTTCAAAAATAAAATTGAAACAAAAATCAAAGGGAGAATTTTAAAATACTCTCTAGTCTCTATATTTATTCTTTTATAAAAATTAACATCAAGCACACAGTAATTAAAATAATTCCAAAATCTAAATATATTGTTGAATTCTCAGAATAATAAATAGAAAAACAAAGTCTTTAAAATTTAATGAATCCAAACGTAATTTGAACGGGCGTGACTGCAAAAATTTGTAATATTGTGATTAGTGTTTCTTTTACATAAAAAAATCCTTTAAAAACGCATATTTTCAGTTCAATTACTAACTCGAAATTTAAACAAACGAGTAAAAAGACGCGCTTTTCATCTTTTCAGTCAAAATTGCGCTTTGCAAAATTTTTTATTCTGACGTAAAATGACTCAAAAACTAATATAAACTCATTAATGTAACTCAGAACCAAAATTTTTTCTAAAATTATTCATTAAAACTTTGCAGCTATTTTTACGGAAATAAATCATAAAATAAACTTTCCCATCGTTAAAGAAGAAATATAAATATATATATGTTTTTATGCGAATCGAATCGTGAAAAACGAATCGTGTCCCACTGAACAGTAGCATTTCCCCCTTTTCTCTATTATTTCGAAAGATTAAATATTAAATCTGATTAATCATAAACTTTACAGATTTCGTTTATTTGAGCTTCAGGACAATTAAGATGTTAGCTGGAATCAATTTATGCACCATTTTAGTATTAACTTAAAATATTAAAATAGTTGGAAATCTGGAAACGTGTTTCCAAGCTCTGGCGCTTCAGTTATTTGATGCAGATAGTCACGATTACGGTTGGAAAATTATAAATGAGTTTAGAATGGCTGACAATAAACATCGGGAAATGGAACATTTAAATGTTCGTGTATGTCTCTAGCTTAACTCATAACCTGTATTGGAAGTGTTGCTGATTTTAGCTACACGAATATCAAACATTAAACTCATTACTTGAATTATCTACGATAGTAAAAAGATGGGCTTGTGTGTCTTTGAGTTTGTGCCGTGTTCGTCTTATTTGGGGAATTCTAAGATCTTGAAATTTGGATAGTGGTACAGCGGACAATCTTAAATTCTTTTAAAACTTTGGATTAATTTTTTAATGATAAAATCTGATGTTTGACATTGTCATCGCTTTTAAATGAAGTATCTTTATATATTTTTTTCCTTAAATTTAGTACATTTTCCTTCGAAACGTGCTGAATAATTTGTGAATCCCTCGTTTTTGCGACGACTTCCGGCCTGACATTTTAAAACTGGACATCTGAGAATATTTTATAAATGTAATATGAACTTGAAATTTAGATAAAAATGTCAAGCAATTCTACTGTTCGATGAATTTTAATTTTTGAAGTTATTTGTTTTCAATTGGATGCCTGCAAGTGACGTCATCGTATGTAAATCGTAGCATTTGTCGATTCGGAAGCCAATCAGTTTCGACACACTCACGTGACGTCATCGTAGGTAAATCGTTGCATTTGTTGATTCAGAAGCCTATCAGATTCGACACACTCGCGTGACGTCATCGTAGGTAAATTGTTGCATTTGTCGATTCTGAAGCCAATAAGATTCGACACGCTCGCGTGACGTCGCTTACAGGTATCCAATTTAGTCTGATTTAATTCGCGCGGTTAGGCATAATAATTTCACTTCTTTTCGAGCTGCAGGTACTCAATTGCCTATTAATTAATTTAATTTTTTAATGTTCATAAATATCATTTTAAAAGCAATATTTCAATCATAAAAGTAGCCAAAGGACATTTTACGAAACTAATTTTACTTTCGAATTCAATCAACAATCTTAAGTTTTTTTAAATTCAGATAAACAATGTGAAGCGATTAAACCAAATATGTTCGATGGATTGGAATTTTTATTCTTATTTAATTTAAACAGCCTCACATTTGTCAGTTTAATTTTTATAATTAGTAATTTTTAACGTAATATTTTATTCTTAAATGTAGCCAAAGGACATTTTCACGATAATAATTTTGCTTTCGAAATCAGCCGACCGGCATTAGTTTCCAAAAATTAAACAAATAAATAAACCCCAACTATCTCGGTTACTTAATTAAACCATATTTTCCCGGAGGTATTTTCAAAAATAATCAATTTAAAATTTTCTTAAAACTTCGGAAGTCAATTTATGTGTCTTTGTTGTACGAATATTGGCAGTCAGCCAAGCTGTAGGATTTTGTGCTTAATGAACTTACACCCTGTGAGGCTTATTTTAAGAGCTAGGATAGTTACTTATATCTCTTGCTGGAGCTGCTTGCCTCCCCCTCAAAAAAAGAAAGAAAAAATTCCATTTTGTGTAAACACAATTAATTACCTGTTTGGAATGTTTCGTTTTTATTTCTGATTTTGGAAAAAACTAATGAAACTTTGCCTTTTGTAATAAATTATTTGTGATTAATTTTTCTTTTCAATTATTTGAAATTATATTTTAGAGAAATCAATTTGCAAACTATATTATTTAAAAAGGTATTAAATATGATACAGTTTATAACATTTTTAAAATCATTTTTGTACTTTCTTTAGTCTCAACTTCTGTGGTTACATTTGGTCACACATTACGTAACATATTATATTAATATTTCTTAAACATTATTTTCATTTATCAGGGGTGATTGTGAGCCCAAGTCAAAATTCCGGAAAATTTCTTAGGTTAAAAAAAAAAAAAAAAACAGTTACAATTGAAAATTAGAAAACATTTAAACAAGATTTTTTTCCTTTTTCTCAATATTTCTTAGTTTGCTTAAAATATATTTAAAATTTTACGCATACCTATACCATTTACACATACCTATGATGACCTGGAGAAGTAATTAAAATTTACAAATATGTCTTTCTTTCTTGAGTTTATGATTATAACAACTGTTTACTGATAAAAAATGAATATTAATCACGAATATAAGTTTATGAAGTATCCCTCTTTCTCTCCCTTACGAACAAATAAAATAAACTGTGTCTTAAGTTCCACCTTTGAAAATTTATTTCCAGAAACTTCTGTGATCAATGATTTTTTGAAACGTCTGGACCTTCGATCTCCGGAAACTTCCGGATCACTGTTAGCGAAAATTCCGGAAATCCGGATTTTTTCCGGAGCACAATCAGCCCTGATTTATAAAATAATGTTTTCTTTTTTTTCTTCTTTTTTTTTACTGTTATTGATTTTATGAATTTAATTTTTGATTTTAATAATGTATAATCCGACTTGTTTAACTCATTTTAGGCTAAGCATAGCAGGGGTCTGTTTAGAAGAAATTTGGGTATCTTTTACACAAAATATCTTTTCATGAAAAAGGACCCTTCACAAAATATTTTTACTTAAAAACGGACTCTTCACAAAATAATTTATCTTTCAATCGGACCCTTCACAAATTTGTTTATCTTCATTATTGTTCAGAGATTCTATTTCGTTTTCGCCTGCATGAGAAAGAATATCAATTTTTTTAAAAAAAGAAAAAGAAAAAAAAATTAGTGAGACATTTAGTTGTTGTTGTTGTTGTTAATTTACGTCGCACTAGAGCTGCACAATGGGCTATTGGCGACGGTCTGGGAAACATCCCAGAGGATGATCCGAAGACATGCCATCACAATTTTGATCCTCTGCGGAGGGGATGGTACCCCCGCTTTGGTAGCCCGACGACCTGCGCGCGAAGTCGAGCACTTTACAGTAGCACAGTTTAACGAGGACCCATACCGCACACCCTCGGTCCCTACGCAGACTGATCCAAGTGGTCACCCACCCGCACACTGACCGCAGCCAGCGATGCTTGACTTCGGTGATCTGCTGGGAACCGTGTCTTAACGATCAGTCCACTGCGGGACAGACATTTAGTACACTTCTCAGGAAGGGGGGGGGGGAGAAAGACAGGACGCTTCTTCCTTTATTCGTCCGAAATGAATATTCTGCGTTCGGCAGTATAGGCTAAATACCAAATATTTGTATCTTGTATCTCTAATTTAGTAGCAGCAATTGCTGTTTATTTTTTAAAATTTAATTTTTTTTAATTATAATTTTACAGTGTTGAGCATAATCTTGTATGTCTTTAGAATTTAAAAACTCCTTAAAATAGTTTTTGGCAGTAACAGGACCCTATTTTCACAAATTCACATAAGCAGGACCCTGGTTGAAAGAATGTGACTTAACGTTTATTTTATGTTCACAAATTACGAGTAATTTTTTCACAATTTTACAAAACGGACCGGACCTTTCACAAAATGTCTGGACAGACCCCTGCATAGAAATTTTATACAATGTGGTATTATTTTCAGCAAAATATGCTTACATTACATTCATTAAGACTCAAAAAAAAATTTCGTGTGTGAAAAGTTTTATATATAAGAAATAAAATGCTGCGTATACCATTCACCAAATTAATGAGCAAACCATTTAGTTGATCGCTTGTTTTTTTTTAATGAAATTTGTTTTATATTTTTTCACTTACTGACTTTCAACTTTTATCCATCATAATTTCTGGTGATATTTTCTTGTATTTCATAATGTTTTCTGATGATATATCGCGGTTTTGAGAATACCGCGAGCTTACCCAGAAGTATCCTTTAACTTTTTAACGCCATATGTGTAAAGAGAAATCGTTTGTTTCAACTTGAGGTTTGGATCAACATCCTCTTCAAATTTGGAATAAATTTCACCAGCCTGTACCGTTTTAAATATTTTAAGTTGAAAAGAGGAGATTAACGAATGTCAGTTAAAGTACCCTCCGTCATTTGCCATTTCGCCTTAATGACTACCTGAATACTTAACCTTCTCATTTCTTCATGCGTGAATAATGACCATGCATTCTAAGTTGGGAGAAGAGTTAAATGTAGCGGCGAAATTTCATCCATATATGTACCTGCACCTTTTCCATCCATCGGTAAAAGTTTGCTCAAGAAGCTATAGCATTTTGCTCCGTCTAAATATTTCAAAACTTTGGCGGATTCGCTTGGCTACCTTTTTCACCGAAATAAGTTCTTATGATTTAATTGACCGCTTGAGACGTTAGTTCCTGGTAACTATAGCGACTGTAGTAATTTAGAAGATTTTTATAGTTAGTAATAATTGCTTTATTCGCAGTTTTGTAGCAATGATTGACTATAGTGACTCCGTTGATTGAGTCTGTTTTCATTGTTATAAATCCTTTACTCTAAATCCTATAGCAATGATTTGTGATTAATGATAGGCGTACAGAAGAAGTAATCTATATCTTTATTTGTACATTTATTTTCGTTGATCAGTGTTTCCCAAAGTGTGATACACGTACCCCAAGGGGTACGGGAACAGTTTAGAGGGGGTACGCGTTCCTAAGCGAAATATCTTGCAACAAACGAAAATTTCAAACAATATTATTTAAAAACAAAGCTAGCTATGAAAATTTACGATTACGTAATTTTCTATTACGATTACGTAATTACTTTTTGCAGAGTTAACAGTTAATAATTAGTGGTGTCAACAGCCAGTTGTGATTTTTAACTTTTGTGCAGTTTTTCATAGTAAAGGTTCGTAATAAATTCTACTTATTTTGATTATTTTTATAAAATATCATATTTATCCCTATAACTGTTATCATAGCAAAAACAATATCGTCCTTCTCACAGATGCAAATAAACTTATTAACAAAGCTTTGTACCAAAAAACATATTTTTAAAAAAAATACATGAATTTTTTTATTAGTGGTACTCAGCGTTACGAAAAATTTAGAAAGGGTACACAAGAGTAATAAGTTTATGAAACACTGTTGTAGAGGATTAAAAAAAAATATATATTACGGGCAGTTACTGCGGAGAATACCTGCATTTTAAATAGTCTCTTGGTTTTAAAATATCCTATAATTACAAGGATTCAAAAACAAGCCAATAATTTTTTTTTTCTCGAGTAAGTATGATTTTCTACATTTTTCTTTATCCACTAAAGCTAGTTTGTCCAATTAAGGATCTTCTTTGTCTTCTGGATTGAGTTCTTCGAGGCTACGGAGTTGAACATTTATAGCCGTAAGCCCTAAAAAGGGTCTGTTATTCAACCCCGATTATAAAATGAAATAAAATCCTAAACTAATGAACATTGATAGCCAAAATTCTAGATGCGGGTCGTCTGATCAACGCCACTTAAGTTATTACTCCATAATTAATTTTTATCACTCGCAATTTAGATTGATTGAAGGGACATTTAGTATTGTTGCAGGGAGTGGGGAAAGAGTCATTTTCAATAATACGTAAGCAATATATATGGTACTTGGCAGTCTCTCCAAACGTTCCGTAAATCAGTTTCGACCTCTCGGATTTAATCAACCCAAGTTGATGATATGCTGTTTCTTGTAATGGCGAAAATTAAAACAGCGGGTGTTTCAAATTCTTATTAAGAACTTGTCTTTAATGTGGGTATATCATTACTCCAATGGAAATACCTATAAACATTCCTTGTTGGAAGAGTGCCCATTTTTAATCTGCATGTTAGAACGGCGTTTAATAATTGCACACGAAAACATTCTGTTCGTGACATAGTTTAAGTGGAGCATGCATCAACTATTCGACCAATTTTAATTAAGGGATAAGAGAATCTTTTAATGGCCGCAGAACGATTAAAGATGTTAAAAGTGAAATAGCTGAAGAGTTTCGAACTGCTCCTGAGACAATCTGTTAGATTTTCCCTGTCTTTAAGTTCAGCTTTTCAGCTTGTAGAAATGATATTGAAAGTTTGGAATAGCAGATTCGATTGCTTTAGCGGATCAAATAATTTATTCAGTTTACGTAAAAGTCGGAAATGTTTCAAGCTTAATTGTTTAATGTGACTTTGAGTAAACATACGAATATGTTTATGGTTTTTCAGTATTACGAGGGTTGCTATTTATATTTCTGGCCTAATAATGAAAAAACAAATATGTAGGATCGAAATTGGTTTTATTGTTTTTCAAAATATTCTCCATGATGATCAATACACTTTTGCATGCGTTTGAACCAATTTTCAAAGCACTTTTTCCAGTCCGATTGAGGTAACTCCAAAACATGCGTTTTGAATGCATCAACCGCTTCTTCGGGGGTCGAAAATCGTTGTCCACGTAATTTATTTTTGATGTGTGGGAATAAGAAGAAGTCATTGGGTGCCAAATCAGGGCTGTACGGCGGATGACCCATCAGTTCGATCTTTCGCTCCGTCAGAAATGCCTTTGTTTGAGTCGATGTGTGAGAGCTCGCATTGTCATGATGAAGAATGATTCGCCTGTTCTTCTGCTTTTTTCGAATTTCTCCGATGACTTCTGGCAAACAAATGGTCGTGTACCATTCAGAATTGACCGTCCTGCGTTGCTCTAACGCCACTGTTGCCACATGACCGTTAATGCCGAAGAAACAGGCAATCATTTGTTTCGATGTGCTTCTTCCTCGAACAACTTTTGTTGGTTTTGCCTCGTCTTGGAAGACCCATACAGTTGATTGCTGTTTTGTTTCCGGCTCATATGCATAGATCCATGATTCGTCACCTGTGTAGATGTTATACACAGCCTTTGATGTACCTTGAACGTATTTTTCCAACATTTCCTTGCACCAATCGACACGAGCCTTTTTTTGAGCGTTTGTCAGATTATGCGGGATCCAACGCGAACAAATTTTTTTTACGCTCAAATGTTCATGCAATATTTTATTGATGCTAGTCATACTAATGTCCAAAGACGCCTCTATCTCACGGTATGTCACATGACGATCTTGCTTTATCAGTTCACGCACAGCATCGATCTTTTCTGGCACAACAACGGATTTTGGACGACCTGCACGGGATTCGTCCTGGATCGAACATCGACCACGATTAAATTCGTTATACCAATTTTTTACAGTGCTGTAGGATGGCGCTTTATCGCTGAATAAAGAATTAAGTTCATCGAAGCACTCTTGTCTTGACAATCCACGTCGAAAGTTATGAAAAATAATGGCACGAAAATGTTCACGATTCAATTCCATTTTTTGAAAGAGAAGAACTTTTCAATTTACTGTCAACAACACAAATGAAGCTATAATGGTAAATCGTCTGCTGAATTTATGTTTAAAAATATCAAACTTTCGATTAAAATCGTCTGCGGTCGCCTAGCAACACTTACTGTTGCCAAGGCCAGAAATATAAATAGCAACCCTCGTATTGGAAGTTTTTAACAGTTTGATGTGTAGAATTAATAAAAGGTGTTACAAAACAGTAAGGGGCCAGTGTAGATAGGAGTACAGCAGGATAGTGTCCAGATAGGAGGACAACAGGGACAACAGCCTCAAACATTGTGCCTGTGGAGAACTCAAGACAAATAAACTAAATCTGTGATTATTATTTAATTATAGATTCTATATTCATATATTCTATATTTAATTATAGAATTAAAATGTTTAACAGGAAGATATTTTGCTAAATCTAAATACATCAGTTGCGGTTGCATCTTTTAGACTATTAACGGGGCATGACTGTCTACAGAATCATTTATTTCGCATTGGACTAGCCGATTCACCTTTGTGTGTTTTATGTGATAGTGGACGGCCAATCATGGCAGAACATTTGGACGAGTGTGAAACACTAACAGATTTTCCTTGTATATTTCAACGCTATTGACAAGCAAGAAGTTTAATGGCCTAACGGCTAATGCAACTGGCATTTGACAAATAAATAATATTTTATGAATGATAAACAAATTTAGAAATGATGTGTCAGATCATTAAAATTTAAATATTCTTTGCATTCACCAGCCAAAATAAACAAATTTAACTTTGTGGAGTCGGAAAGCAAGAGGCGGGATACTTTTCGAACCGGTGACGGAATAAACCACGCTGACTTTCGTAGATTTCTGACATTGCTAGCTGGTTCGCTAATTTGATCGGATAGTGAATCACTTTGTTTGGAAACCAATAATTAATTAATATTTATTTTCAAAAAATTATTTGGAATTACCAGTCCTCTGTTTTCACCGTTATAGTGTTTTTATTCTTGGTACTGAACAACCTATCCATATTGGGTTTGCGACTATATATCAATGTTCTAATCAGTAGCTTTGTGATTTTGAATTCAACTTAGAAAAAACGAGAACTTTATGCTCGATTTCACCGTATGATTTTTTTGAGAGAAACTAACCCACATTTTGTTACATGTAAAGAAAAATTGTGAAAACCTTCTTTACTTAAGATCCGTCTACCACTCGGGATAACTTTCAGCAGCTCTGTGATTGCTGCGTACCAGGAGCAACATACGAATAGACCAGTCATCACCAGGATACGATCCTGGGCCCGAACTGTAAGAGGAAAGGTTAACTTTTTCTCTCTGTTCTTTGTGCCAGCCTGTTTCACCATTGCATTCTTGATTATACAGGGTGCTTAGCGTTTTTAAAAAGTGCTTAAAGGTGCTTATTTTCGATTTTTAAAAGTCCTTTAAGGTGCTTTTTTCATTGGGTGTTTTTAAAAAGTGCTTGATTTTCCCTTTTTCAAAATGAGATTTTTCCTTTATTATGTTGATTTTCGATTCGAATTATGCAAAAAGACACAGTTCACATTGTTCTATGCAACGTTTTCACAGTTAATTCAACCCCAATCTATTTCGGCTTATTGTCAGTCCGTAGCGTATGAAAAGGCCATTCGTTTTACATGATTCAAAATTTCATGATTTTTGACAAAAACAATGCCAAAAGTTTTTTTTTTTTTTTTTTTGACATGACGGTTAAAACAAGATAAAACCGTTAATTGTCAAAAACTTTCCAACCCTGCCTAATTATGAAATTTTTTTAAAGTGCTTAAAAATAATTTTTGAGTGCTTGAAAAGTGCTTAAAAGGTGCTTATTTTTTGTTGAATAATTTGACTACGCACCCTGTTATAATTTTCTCTGAAGCTTAGTCTTTTTCTTTCTTTGAAAAAAAATATTTGCTGTATACGTCACACGACATAACAAGAAAAAAGAAAGATACGGCTTTTAATTAATTTTGCAGCGTTTTATTTTTTAATTTTTTAATTGATGTTAAGCATTTATTTTTAATAGTAAAATTTAGAAAACAGCAGCAGCCATAATGGTTAATTTTTAATTTTTATTTTTTCAATAGGAATTATGACACTTATTTTAATACTTAACTTCATTAATATTTTTTTTTTAAATGCTTCTTTTGCGATAGAAATGAGGAGAACTTTTTACAGAAAAATCGAAATATTCCCAAAGCACATGGAAGATTCATATATGTTAAGATGCTGCATTAAGAGAAGGGTGAAAAAAAGGGGGAAGGCATTATAAGGACAAAGAATGAACCATTGTTCATGAAGAAAGAGATGTAATAGCTTTCACGAAAAAAAAAAAATCGTTTACAAAAATGGCTTTATTTGTACAATGGCTTATTTTACATTTGATAATAATAAAGGATTAGTTGAAGCTCTTTACTTTGATGGAATTTTTCTTCTGGCTATATGAAGCATTTTTTTTATTCATTAAATTATCTTTGAAGTTGCCAATCTCCAATTAAGTTTGAAGCCGTGAATGATAACTTAATGTAAAATAAAAACGCTAATGTTTATTTTAAAATGCATTTTCGTTGAAAACTTAAAATTGTTTTGAATATTTTGCAAAAAAAAGCTAATTTTAGCTCTTAGTTTTAGAAGAATTTAAATAGAAAGTTGTCAGAATGAAAGGTTTTTGAAGATGTAAAATGTTCATTCTTAGTAATTTACGAACGTAGTATTTGCAGACTTTAAATGCATATAACGATGTAACTCCGTTAAAAAAAGTCAAGTTGTTTTAATATTTTTTGTTACAACTCATGGTCATACTTGCTGAAATTTTTATTGACTTTTCGGAATTTAAATTTTCTTTAAAAATATTTAAATTTGACTATTTTGGACGTAAGATATTGTATTAAATCTGTTAATGCCTGCTTTTATTTTTTAAATTGATGAAAGTCTCTAAAAAATTTGAGTGAGTGTAAATCAAATTTCGATAAAAAAAATTAATTTTTTTAACCTAAAGTTAAAAGTATTCAAAGTTTAAAAGTGTTACGTTCGTAATGATGTAGTTTTCTTTTTATGTGTTCTAAAAGTAATTTGCATCGGTAGTAAATTGTGTTCACCAAATTATATTACCAAATTCAAATAAAAAGTTTTGCTATCACTAATTGTTAGTAAAAAGACCTGGATTTTAATGACATTTGGTTTGTTTTTTCATTTTCTTTTCTTTTTTAGGGATATTTTTGAGATTTTTTGTATGTATTTAAGACTGAGAGAGCGTTATTATTTTTTCCCTATGAAATGCTAAAATTTTGGAATAATTTTGCTTTTTATATAGTGAACCTTTAAACCTGCAGTTTTTCCTCCCCCTATATATTCTTTATTGAAGGTGACCGAAGACTGTCAAGTTTCTCAAAAAATACGTATTGAATCAAAAAACTAAAAATTCCGCTTTCGCTAAAATTTTGCTTTGATATTCTGCTTTTGCTTAAATTCCACTTTTCAAAAGGTGCAATCAATGATACTAAACTTGTTCTCCATTCTCACCATATGGTGAGAATGGCTTTTTGGTTCACAGATGGCGCTGTAATTAAAAGATTAAAATGGAGTACTAATTATTAAAAATGGAGATATCTCGAGAAATTCATGTTGTACAGAAGAAATTTAAGTTATTATTAATTATTTATTATGAAATTATATTCATATAATTAATTATTATGAAAAACCTAAAAAGATGAGTTTATGAAATTACGCCATTTTCCTTCATGCGTGGGTCACTTCTAGGAATTGCGGTCGAGTTTGGTGTTAATCGATAGGTTTTTGTCATAATATCAATCATGTATGTATTTTTTATCGATCTTGCATGAATTTCCCGAGCTTCCTCCATTTTCAACTATCAGTACTCCATTACAAATATGCAAAATAATTTTTTCAATGTGAAGAAAATATCATCACTTAAAAGTAAATTTCAAAAAATTTCTAATAATTTGTTAGAGCTTAAAAAACTAATTTTGATTTTTCTATACCAAATTACTAAGGATTACACAATGAATTAATTGGTTTGTTAATTTATTTACTATTTCATTATACCTGGTTATTTTTTTAGTTTGAAATAATATCTGTTCAAATGTGTGCATAACGGAACATAAGGTTGATATGAAACCACAAATTGATACAAAATTGAAGATATTTTCTGAGACAAATTAATTTTAACTTAACCATACCTAAATATAAAAGATTACGCTAAAAATTAATTAGGCCCTTAAATTACTTACAATTTTACAATATTTGCCTGTTTAAATGTTTATTCTTGTTGAAATGTATGCACAACAAAGCATTAATAAAAACCGAAAGCATAAACTGAAGCAAGTTATTTTCTATACCAAATTACTAAGGATTACACAATGAAATAATTGGGTTGTTAATTTATTTACTCGTTCATTATGCTTGGTTATTATTTTCTTTTTTTATAGTTTGAAATAATATCTGTTCAAGTGTGTGCATAACAGAACATAAGGTTGATATAAAACTGTAAACTGATGCAAAATCGAAGTACAAAAGATAATGCTAAAAATTAATTAGGCACTTAATTTACTTACAATTTCACAATATTTGCCTATTTAAATGTTTATTCCCGTTAAAATGTATGCACATCAACAAAGCATTGATAAAAACCGAAAACATAAACTGATGCAAGTTATTTTCTGAAACTTATTAATTTTAACCTTAACATACTTAATTACAAAAGATAAATTTATTCAGTTTTAATTTACTAACAATTTCACAAATATTTGCGTTTTTCTTACTTAAATTTTTATTCTCATTGAAATGTATGCACAGCAGAGCATAATAAAAACATAAAGCGCAAACTGATGCAAAATCGAAGATTTTTTTAAAGACAAATGTTCCATTTTCGATGCATTCTTACAGCATACCATTTGGATGTCATTACTTTTTCTCTAGCTCCATTCAATTCTTTTCTATATTCAAAGAAAAGCAAGAAATTCGTATTCTCTAGAGCAGTGATTCTCAACCACTGTGCCGCGGCACTTTTGTGTGCCGCCAAATTCTTAAAATGTGCCGCCAAATATTAGAAATGATACAGTAAAAATTATAATGCTTTTTTAATTACGAGTAAAGTTTAAATTAAAGAAAAGTGTATATTATAATTTTTCCACTCTTTAACTGCGGGAACATCTTAATCAGCGATTGTCTTGTCTCTGACAATCTTAAAATAAGAAGGAAGTGTTTAAATTGTCGTTGACAATTTAAAAAAATGTTGAAATAAGTAGGAAATTTAATGATCATTAAAATTATTAATTATCAAAGGAAAGCAAAGCTAAATATTAACTTTCAAACTTAAATAAAGGCTAATCATTAAAGTAAGCTATGCAATTAAAAGTTATAAAAAAAAACCAACAAAAAATAAGCTAACAATTAATAATCAGCAAAAACACTAGTTGACAAGAATTAATAATCAGCAAAAAAACTAGCTATAGAAAACAAGCGAACAATTAATAACTAGCAAAAAACATAAAGAACTGTTATTAACTAATAAAAAATTAGTCGAAAGAAATAATTAATCCCTTAATAAATGTGCTTTTGTAGTACTTTATTTCACATTCAAAATTATTATCATAAACTATTTAACACAGTGTATTATAGGAAAGTAAATAACTTTTAAACTAATTTTTTTCATTGTGTGCCGTCAAATTTCGAAATCGTTAAAAGTGTGCCGTCACAAAAAAAAGGTTGAGAATCACTGCTCTAGAGTAATGGATCTTTAATGGACTGTTTTCTTTCGATATATTCTGCATTAAGGCCTTATTCATAGTCGTGCACGATGCTTAATGCTTGATGCGATAAAAGAAATGCCTAATATTTTTTCTATGTTTTTAGTCGCGATTACGCTCCTATTATTTGCGCTGTTTTAATTTTTGTTGAGAGAAAAAACTTCCTAAAACTGTAACGATTTTTAAAAAAAAATTCGTTCTTTAATATTTTTCTGTAAAATTCACTTTTAAGATTGTTATTGGAGTATTGTAACTCTCTCTTTTGGAATTCTAATGTGTTTATAATCCAATTCAAAACTAACTACTTGGAAAAGCGTTTAAATGGTATTATTTATATCGCTGAGTCTTGATATATATATTTTTTTGTTATAAAAAATATCGATTCTAATTGCTTGTGATTAAAGCAACTTTATAAGATAACTAGTGGGCTCCGCCCCCTGCTCGCTAACGGACGCCAACCCCCTAAAATTGCTGAGCAATCTTATATGGTTTGCTTCGCAAACCAAGCCCGCTTCGGTCGCTACTAACTTAGGTACATTGCAAATGCACAAAATTCTAAGAATTCAAATCCATATGAGAACGTTTTTTTTTTTTTTTTAAAAAATTACATCTTTTTAGTAAATACTAAGTCATTAAAATAAATTTGAATTCAAATAAATGACATGTAATTCGTTAAACCTATTAGAAATGTGCTATAGTATAATTCGTGATATAAATCAAAAATCGTCAAATAAATTCGTAATATATAAATTCGTGAAAAAAGGCGCTTTCGACAAAATACTAAAATAAAGATCTATTGACAAAGACTACTCACTTCTGCCTAGCTTAATAGTATGAGATTGCCGCAGCTGATGCTCTCTGGTTATTTCAGTTTCCGTTTTTAAAGGCGCTAGATTTGGCATGTGACATTTTTAGCGGCAATCATTGGTCGACTTGCCGTGTCAGAGAAATAGTAACGTAAACGAAACAAAGGAAACGTTGCCGCCGGCGGAAAAGAAATACAGCCAAAATTTGGGAGCCGCGTAAGTTTATTATTATATATATTAGATTATCATTTTTGGCAATTAAACCAATTTAGAGATGTATTTCGTTATTATTAACAATCATATCGTCAGGAAATCACGTGCTCTTAAAGAAACTCAAACTCTCAATTATTTGACGAAACCGCTGCCTCATTTGTGTGTCACCTCCATTTTGGGATTTCCCCAACAATTTTTTAGAATTTTATTTTAAAACCGTTTTATTATAAAATGTTACTACTTAAATATTTTTATAATTGAAGTATCATCCCTTAAAAAATGATAAATTTCAAAAGATTTTTAATAGTTGGTTAGTGCTTAAAAAATTAACTTTGAATTTTCCTTGCGTTTTTATTGCTGATTATATAATGAATTAATCAGGCAGTTCATTTACTACTATTTCATAATATTTGGTTATTTTTTCATTTGAAATAATACTTTATCAAATGTAGGCATTATAAAACGTAAAATTAAAACCGAAATTGCAAACTAATGCAAAATTGTAGATATTATCTGAGATAAATTAATTTTAACATAACCATACTTAATTACAAATGATTACGTTATAGATTAATTGGGCACTTAATTTACTTACAATTTCACAACATTTGCCTATTTTCCCACTTAAATTTTATTAACCGTTGAAATGCATGCACACCAGAGCCTAAACCTTAAGCGCAAACTGATGCAAATTTGAAGATTTTCTTAAGACAATTGTTCCATTTTCGATGCATTCTTTCAGCATACTATTTATATGTCATTACTTTTTTCGCTAGTAGCTCTGTTCAATTCTCTTCTGTATTTAAAAAAGAGCAAAAAATACGTATTCTCTAGAGTAATGGATCTTTAATGGACTGTTTTCTTTCGATATATTTTGCATTAAGGCCCTTTTCATAGTTATGCACGATGCTTAATGCGATAAAAGAAATCCTTAATATTTTTTCTTTATTTTTAGTCGTGTTTACGCTCATAATATTAGAGCTCCTTTAATTTTTGTTGAAAAAAATAATTCCCTAGAAAATGTAACGATTTTTTTAAAAACTCGTTCCTTTAAAATTTTTCTTTAAATTTTTCTATTCTCTCTGTAAAGATTATTATTGAAATATTGTACCTCTTTCCGTATTAATGATCTAACTCAAAACTAACTGTTTGGAAAAACTTTTAAATGGTATTATTTTTTATAAATGCAATTATCTTGATATTTTTTTTGGAAAAGATAACGATTCAAATTTCTGATAATTAAAGCAACTTTTTAAAAAAATAGCATTTATCGATTAAATCAATCTTAAGATGTATTTTGTTATTTTTAACAATAATTTCGCAAGGAAATCACTTGGATTTAAAGAAACTCGAACTCACAATTATTTGACGAAACCGCTGCCTTTTCAATTTGATTTTAAAACCGTTTTTATTATATATTTTTTAATTAGTGAAATTGGAATTTGGAATTAGAAACTTTCCAAGTTGCCAGTTGAGAATGAAATTAATTTTGTTCCTAACTACTAGATCTTCACTGTAAAAAAAAAAAAAAAAAAAAAAAACATTTAATCATTTAATTTTTGTTTTAATTTCTTAATATTTGCAACTTGTAAGAATGTACTTGTGATTATACGCTTGGCATTTATAGACTGAACAGTATTAAACTGTTGGTGATAAAAAAAAAAGTGGAAAAATGTTTACAACTCATCTCTTTACGGGCTTAGTATACTTAAAATAAATTAAATATTCGACAAATATTCCTTTGTATTTTTCACAATCAAATAATAACTTGGGCGAATTTCAGGTGCTAACTTTTTATTTTATTTTTTTACTTATCTTTGATTTAAATAATTGGTGAATATGAACGTTAACTGATGTACCTCGGGCAAGTGTTTATTTGCGTCTACCAACTGATAAATTCTGTGTCAAAAATTAATTCTGTGTTCTCTGTCTATCTGTAACAAAAGTTACTATGTATTTACTATATTGTGAATCATTTTTATTTTTTTAGACATGTGCTCAAGAATTTCTTTTTATTTTTTCATATTTTTTTAGACTTGTATTATTTTTATTTGAAGACAAAATTAAAAGGAATACATACCGAAAAGTCGATTCTCTATGATAAAAAAGTTTATTTAAAAAAAAAAAATGTTGTTGTTGTTAGGCCTGCAAAATAAAAGTAAAATAGCATGCTTGCTGTACCTTTGAACCAGTCTAAGGAATGTTAGCAGAAGTTTCTTAACATAAGTTAACACAAATTGTATGACACTTAGCCTATTATAAGATGTAAAACTTTTTATTTTCTTCGTAAATCTCTTCGTAATTTTAGAAATATTTCAACAAAATATAACTAGGCATTGCATTTAAGATTCAATCGATTTATTTTAGCTGATGCAGTTACATAATTAAAAATAAAATTGAAGTTGTATTAAATATACTAAATTTAAATGCATTTACAGGGGTCTGTTTAGAAGAAATTTGGGTCTGTTAACAGACCCTTCACAAAATATCTTTTCATAAAAACGGACCCTTCATAAAATATTTTAACTTAAAAACGGACCCTTCACAAAATGATTTTTCTTTTAATGGGACTCTCCACAAATCTGTTTATCTTCATTATTGTTTTGTTAATCGAATAAACCCTTCCCGGGACAGAAAACAAGAAAGATGGATGGAAACGAATTAAGTTTTGTCTTCGGCAGACGATTCTTCCATTATTCGTCCGAAATGAATATTCTGCGTTCAGCAGTATAGGCTAAATACCAAATATTTGTATGTTGCATCTCTAATTTAGAAGCAGCAATTGCTGTTTATTTTAGAAAATTTAAATTTTTTTATTATAATTTTACAGTGCCGAGCATAATCTTGTATCAATTTACAATTTAAAAACTCATTGAAAAAGTTTTTTGCAATAACCGGACCCTATTTGCACAAATTCATAAAAGCGGACCCTGGTTGAAAGAATGTGAGTAATTTTTTCACAATTTCACGAAAACCGGACAGATGTCTGGACAGACCCCTGATCTAATACAACTTCAATTGATTTTGAAGTTTACAAGACTCAAATTTAGTGTTATTCCAATAGTCCAGGGTACAACACCCTTATGTGCCTTGGATCTGTTTTTTTATTTACTTTACTCTAAACTTATTGACAAGATTGTTAAATTGTTTGAATTATTACATTCTTTATTAATCAATTCAAAGTATGACACTTTCCCCTATCGAATTTTTATAGCATCATATTATTCATAATTTTATATAAGTTGAGTCTATTCGTTGTTCAAATATTTATTTTTAATTCCAAATACTTCGGTTTATCTAGTTACTACTGTATTTAATTTCATTTCTGAAAAATCAAATGATTACAAAGATAAAATTTACTGAATACTTTTGCAAATTGGGAATAACATCCAGGGGTCTGTCCAGATATTTTGTGAAAGGTCCGTTTTTGTAAAAGTGTAAAATAATTACTCGTAATTTGAGAATATAAAATAAAAGTTAAGTCACATTCTTTCAACCAGGGACCGGCTTTTGTGAATTTGTACAAATAGGGTCCTGTTTTTGCAAAAAACTTTTTCAAGGAGTTTTTAAACTGTAAAGACATACAAAATTATGCTCAGCTCTGTAAAATTATAATAAAAAAAAGTACATTTTAAAAAATAAACAGCAATTGCTGTTACTAAATTAGAGATGCAACATGCAAATATTTGGTATATAGCCTATACTGCTGAACGCAGAATATTCATTTCGGACGAATAAAGGAAGAAGCGTCTGCCGAAAACAAAACTTAGTTCGTTTACATCTGTCTTTCTTTTGAATAAACCCATCCTGGGAAGGGTTTATAAGCATAACAAAACAATAATGAAGATAAACAAATTTGTGAAGGATCCGATTAAAAGATAAACTATTTTGCGAAGGGTCCGTTTTTAAGTTAAAATATTTTGTGAAGGGTCCATTTATATGAAAAGATATTTTGTGAAGGGTCCGTTAACGGACCCAAATTTCTTCTAAACAGACCCCTGACATCTATGCTTGAAGTGATAGTAAGTTCAGATTATTTATCATTTTCTATAAGTTGAGACTATTTACTATTCAGAACTTTTTCATATCATTTACTTCGGTTAATCGAGGTTCAGCTGTTTTAAATTCCATTTATAGATAATTAAATGATTACGAAAATGAAATCTACTGACTAGGACTAGAGCTAAGAGGTGCGAAAAGGAACATGCGATATAACGATATGTGTTCTCAAAACTCTGATTCTGATTCTACAGCTCACCAATCAAGGCCATTTCAACATAACGAAACGAACATCGTCTTCCACAGCGCGAGTCGACATCGGAACGTAAGAGAAGAGTTTTATATCGCTATATCGTTATCTTATATCCTTGCGTGTCTTATATCGCCATATCGTTTTGCGCTCGTTGTCTTTACTCGACGGCTTAAATCAGATTTTTGATGCATCGCCTTGAATGAAAGTCGCTGTATCGTCTTGCCGATATATGCGTTAAATCGATATGTCTCGATACATCGATTTATAGCCCAGTCCTACTACTGACAGATATTTTCCCAAACAGTAAATAACTTGGCTTGATCGGAAGATGATAAGTTTACATTATTTATCATTTCATATGACTTTATTTATTATTCAGCTATTTTTTATTCATATATTTTCGCTCTGTTTTTTACCAATTAGGGGAGTGTCGGGTACCCCCGCCCACTGTCAATTTCATATGTATAGAATATTTTTTCAAGTCAATGGGCCATCGGACATTAATTGTTATATTGATTATTTTCAAAGTTTCAAGTATTTATGCAGCTGGTAACATGGTAAACAATAGTTTTGGAAATATGTTGAATACAGTAGTCATGAAATTAAGAAAAATTGGTTGAATGTTTTCGATTAAATGTTTCGATTCGGCTTATCTATTGTCAATACATTGGTCATTTTCATTTACACCTGAAAAAACAGTCAAAAAACATAATTTTTGTAACTGGGCGGGGCTTCCCGACACATTTTGAAAAGAGCTGAAAAACATGTTTTTTTAAATTTCTATTTTTTTAAGTTAAACTATCCTTTTTTGATTTTTTCTTTTTGCATTATTTAATTAGATGATAAAACAATAGAAACATACAAAAATATTGATTATTACTCAATATTATACAGAAATATAAGCAATATTCCTTAAGTGGGCGGGGCTACCCGACTCTCCCCTACTTTAGTTTTATATAATTATTTATATATTATCATTATAATTTTACTATTACCGATTATTATATGTTTCCATCATTATAAATCAATGATAATATTATTATAAATATTATCATTTTATGTAAGTCGAGTCTATTTATTATTCAAATTTTATTTTTTTTAATATTCTAATCGCTTTGGTTAATCGAGATCCTACTGTATGAAGCTTCAATTCTGGAAATTCAACAGACTACAAAGAGAAGAATTGCTGACAAATACATTTTTAAATTGCGTATCACTTCTAAAACCCATAACAAATTGTGCTTTGTACTGTTATTAATTACTTTAAGAAGCATGATTGGAACGTGCTTTTCCGGCTCAAGGCGAACTGTTAGAACAAAACAGATTGAAATTCACTTATCTCTTGAAAGCGTCAACTATAACAAAGATCCAAGATAAAACTTGACAACGACAAAACATTTTTTCCAAATCTCAGGGGCTTTGAGATATTTTTGGAAAACCTGAAAAAGGAGTTGCCAGGCTTTTGGAGAAAATCTGCTTCTTTTCTTATTTTTCTTTATTTGGAGCAATAGAAGGTATGAATAGATTATATTCTCTTCTATTTTTCACGGAACTGCTGAAGACGTGTCTCCCTTCAAGATTTGACATCTTCTTTCTAAAAGAACATTTTCGTTCACGTATTTATCCTCGACACGTTCTTCTGTCAAAGGTTGCTCTTTTTCAGCATGAACATTTTCTTCATGGAAGAAATATCTTTGGTGAGTTGAGTTGTTAGCTTAAGAAGTTACCGCCTGAAAGTTTGTTTGCATACAAAATTAGCAATTAGTGGATGTTACAATATGCTTCATGTGGAAGACATAATCCGTTTGTTGCGGAAATGAGATGTTAATTTTGTTGAATGTTGTTTCATTAAAGATGTTAAATGCATATCTTATTTATGCTTAAATGTTATTGATGTAGGTATAGATATGATTTAAGAGAACTAATAGAATATTCCTTTATTAAGTAACTTTTATTAAATTAACTAGGAGGCTTCGCCCCCTGCTCGCTGGCGCTCGCGAACCCCCTGAACTGCTTCGCAATCCAATGCTCGCTTTGCTCGCTCATTGGATACGTTCTTAACGTCTAGCTTTTGTATACTTTTTTGAATACTGATATTCCGAAAACTTTTCACTGTAGAAAATTCTAAACCTGTACATTTCAATAATATCTGGGCATTTTGCGATAACACTTATAGAATTGAAAGATTTGTTACGTCAAGCGCTCAGGTATCATAATTTTGATCTAGTTGCGCTACTATGTCATTTTGATTTATGTTGCTAAGTTAACTTTCAAAAAATTCTATGGCTGGCAACAGCATTTTTATTTTTTAAGTTGTTTATTTTTATTTCTTTTAAAATTCGTTATTTTTTTAGCGAAATGATTTTTAATCTAACAGAATTCTTTGCCGACTGTTCTCTGTATATATTAAGAAAATAAAGTAAATATTTAAGTGTTGTGAAAAGCATCTTATTTAGTTGTACAAAGTACTTCTTTAAAAATGAAAACTGTTGCCACGGGCGGAAAAGAAAAACAGCCAAAATTTGGGAGCCACGTAAGAGAATTATATATATTAGATTAATTTTTACTATAATTTAATATTATGTTGAAACATATGCTGACAAGGCAAGTTTTTTTCCTCTTTATTTTTAAACAATGAGAAATCTTAAATAATCTAAGTTCAATTTTCGTATTCAAAAACCAGTTCCAATCTTTGATTGGCATAATTAATATTTTTTATGACATGATATATTTCATGCTTTTTTTTGTTAAAAGCTTAATGCCAAATCGAACAAATAGTTGAAGCCTGAATGAACTTTAAAATAACTTAAATTCAAATATTTGTACCAAAAATGTTTTAAAGTTAACACAAATTTGCATTAAACTCAGAAAAGTCGGTTTAAAGTATAACCCTAAAGTCGGTAGTTTAAATCATAATATGCATATTTGCTGTATCATTTAAGAAGGTTATAAATAGCCTTTATAATATATAACCTTTGAAAAGGTTATAAAAGGAATAAAACCATTGTTTCTATTAAAGATTTCTCGGAGAAACAAATAATTAAAAATGCCGGTTTTAAAGCACACTTTAATGCGACATAGACATATAGAGAACTGAACTGAATAACACATAAAACATAAACATTTACTTAACACGTGACTTTGTGCTGCCATCTATATTTATTGAGAAAATTATTTCAGACAGAAACAGTTTCATTCAAGTTGAACAATTGTGTCGCACATTTGCCTTTTAGATTGCTTAATTTGCATAACGCAAAAATGCTGTATGGTTCAAAGTGTAACTTTATATAAGTTGCAACAAATTATAAACGGTATTATGATTTAAAACGCTCGCTAAAAGAGTTGATTCTCTAAAAAAATATTTTGGTATTTAATCACTGAACGAATTTCTGAGAAAGCGAGATTTTTCATTTTGCTTTCAGAATCATGTTTTCATTTGGTTTGAACGAATCTTTCTATTTTCATTTGATTTATTTTCCGTGGAAAAATTTTCCGCATCGGAACCTGTGTCAAAATAGTACAAGTTTTGTTTCAAAATAGTACAAGTGTCACGAAAAAAAAAAAGCTACATGGGACAACTTTAAACAAGTAAAATTCGAAGCCTCCCCTGACAAGCCACTATATATAGAGGTAATTTATTGAAAGCACAAGAGGCAGACAGTTGAACATGCCCTACTAGTGATTTAAGTTGGTTTTATCAGGTGACATTTAAAACTTTTCAAATCTCGATTATATAGTTCGAATTTTTCATTGTATTTTGATTCTTTAAGTTTTTTTTCTTCTCATTCCATTTTAATTTTTGATATATTTTTAATTTTAGTCTTCAAATATATATATATATATATATATATTTACACACTGCATATACTTTACAAGTACAAAAAACATTTGAAACTTTGGAGATGGTAATGAGCTGCAACAGGTTCCTTAATGGTAATATCTCTCATTAAATCATTACTTTGAAAGCTATTGTGACAAAGATTCTAAAAATACATAGTAAGAGTGATTATTACAGAAGGTCCTAAATAGTAAAATTTGCATTTTTGTCCTTAAAAATGAATTGTTTTGATTATGTATACATTTGGAGGGAAAGCAATGGGAATTTATAATTAAAATGTTTT
>NC_092209.1:43789593-43912849 GCF_043381705.1 Parasteatoda tepidariorum | reverse complement strand
TATATATATATTATTTTTTAAATTTTTGAAAAGTTGTAACAATCTATTCTGGCAATTATCAATCTATAGAAACTAGCTTTTGACGCATCCACGAATACAGTCAACGCAAATGTAAGGTTTAATTATACAAGGTTCTTTTCACGTGGGAGGCCTTAGAGAAACTAATTTAAATTCAAAGGTTTACAGCTTGATTTCCGTCCGAGTGCGTCGATAACTTCATTTACTAGTTCAATTGCTTCTAGCTAATTGTAGTAAGCTTGTGGAACTAGGGTAAATTTGCCAATGTCTCTAGAGTCTTTATTTTATTACTAAGTTATAATATTTCAAATAAATACGCTAACAAGCAAATAAAATTACCAATGAGTTGAAGTGGAAATCATTAAAGTTATCAGATAAGACGGGATGCTTATCAGTCAAGCCTCCCAACGGCAACATGTGAATTCTAGTGTTTTAATTTGCCTGTTGACCGCCTACTTTCAAACTATTTTTCGTTAAAGTAGCCACATTTGACGACTCGTTTAATTAAGAAAAGAATGTTTTCAATTTTTGTGATAAATTGGTCAATATATTTCAAATTGAAGAGCAATCTGTCTTTACCGTATAAAGATGCCTAGAAAGAAAAAAAGAAACATATTTTTATTTATTACTGTATTTTTTATTAATTAACTAAATAACATAAAAACAATTAATGTGTTTAGGTTCTTTTGTTAAAAAAATATCCGTTAAATATCTTTGATTGAGTCAAAATGATTTAAAAATCACAATTCGAAAAGCCGATTCGATGCAAAAACATCGAGTTAACGCTGTTTTTTCGAAACTCTGTCGCCAAGAAAAATGAAAAAGCTATAGTTTAAGTACCTGACACTTAAAGAATGAAGAATTATCTGGGTATCTGGTGAAGATATATCTTATATGAAGAATTATCTGGGCTTTAGAACAGACAAAAGTTATTAAACTTTTTTAAAAATCTCCAATTTGGCGACATTTTTACTTCCAGATGAAAATTATCAAAATTACTGCCTTATTATCAGTTTTTGAAATATTTTATGAGCCCTGGTAGTACAGCATTGGAGTAAATTTTTAAATATTAAAAAACGAGTCTACTAACGCTTTTCATTTTTACAAAACTGCGTCGTTTCTCCATATTGACGTTTTACACCATTTGCAAAATAAGTGTAGACAAGCTCTTGCTCTAGATAGGCTAAACTTGATCTAAAAGTCATGAGTAGTTATATAAATACAGTGCACTCCCGATTATCCGGGTTAATCACCGGGACGAGTCGCACGGATAATCGAAAAACACGGATAATCCGAAAACTCCTTTTTGTTAAAGAAAAAATAAACATCAGTACGAAAAATATAAAAGTTACTTACATTTGCATGCTGTATAACATCAAACTAGGAATTTAACATTTACTGCTTAAAAAATGTGTAATGCGTCTTTGCTTCTGCTGTTTGTTCATCTCTTGCCGTACACATATTTTACGTACCGTAGTAATGTCACCGTAATCAAATCCTCGTTCTCCCATATAATCAATCTAATAAAGTTTCCACAGATTGTAGAGCAGCAGAATCAGGAATTGTATTTCCCTCATTTGTTAGATCTTCTGCATCAGTACTATCATCACTATTTGATTTAACAATACAGTTAGTAACAATTTCCTCATCTGTTAAATACTGGAAGTCAAGCTCACATACATCACTTTGAAACGAATCTTCTAAATTTTCCTCATCAAGAATTTCTAAACCTTCGATTTCTTTTTTTTGTTCAAAAATACTGTATCATATTCTTCTTGAATATCTGAAGAAGATTGTTCATCAAGCGATCTTTCTCCACGATCGTGATAACGTAGACGATTTTACCTTTGACCATGTTGCTGATATACGGCATCCAATAATGAATATTGCTTTCAAAAATTTGGTAGTGTTATAACTTCATGACTTACTATTGCAGTGATTATTATCAATAAAAACATTAGATTCACATTCTGTTAATAAATGGCGAGACTGATTTGACAAGATTTCTATTCATATATTTTACATGCATGATAATCTTGAAAATGTTTCTCTTTAAAAATTTTTGTGACGCCGAAAAGAGCACGGATAAACCGCAAACCGGATAATCGAGAGCGTACTGTAGCTTGTTATTTTCAAGAAAGCATCATTTCATATTGCGTCGAAGCCTTCGAAAAGCAGCTTAAGGATTTATTTTGGTACTGTCCACAAATGACGTCACGCTTTGTTCAAAATCCGCAGATTATATATTTTTACAGTATTTATCTATATATTTTTGTTTACCAAAATAAATACACATGTAATCAATATTATTTTTTGTGCTTACTAATAGTCAAATTTTATTTTGAAGCTCATATAGTAAAACTATAGTATAGTATAGTAAAAAGTTTGATTTTACAAGTTTTAAAACAAAATTTGAAGCATAATCTAATGAAGTTCCTGAACTGCGTGTTTAAATTATTGTAATGTAGCGTGGCACGTGACAACGGAAGGTAGGAGGTATAGTGAAGTGCGAACACTTTGTGGCAAATGGGAAGGAATAGTAAAAAAATATTGAAAAAAGTGACATGATCAGAGTGACATTAGCTGCCCTTTAAGAATTTTCTGTTTGAACGACTTCGTAAAAAATACCGGATCAAATTGCGGTACAATGTACCGGAATTTTGGACGCATTATCCGTAAAATTCATTTTTACCGTAAAGTATTACACCATAACTTTTACAGTAATATTTATTCACTGATTTTACTGTAATTATTACTGTAAAATTTACAGCATATCAGATTTTTTGTTCCGTTACATGTTCCGGTAAAAATGCATTTTACACTAAAAAGTACCTGTACCATGAGTACAGGTACTTTTAACTGCGTTTTGATCCGTAATTTTTTACAGAGTAGAGTCAAGTTTGAATCAACCACTCCAGACCTTTTTTGAGGTTTTTTTTTCAATAGTTTTTTTTTTCAATTTTAATTTTAACGTATTGAGTTTTGCTTTATATATGTACACACAAGGATGTACAGTGACCAAAGAAAAAAAAAAGTGCTACCCTGAATAACTTTTCATCTATTGATCGGATCTTCATGTTCCAGGATATATTCAATTTTAATAGCTCAAGGGGTTCACCTCGAATATGCAAATAAATAGACATTATTTGAATTCACGAAATCGGACACAAAATTTTAATTTCTCTGAATAAACATGCATTTATTTCTACGGATTCGCATTTTTGATGTATATGTATGGGGGTATGATATATATATAGTGGCGTAATCAATTCCCAATAATATGGGCAGAAGATCAGTCCAAAGTTTGAGCCCCTTATTGTTAATTTTACAATTTGCGTATTTCGCCATATCTCGAAAACTGCTGAAGCGAATTGAAAAATTTTATTATTCGTTCAATTACAAAATTCGTTTATCTCAAGGTAATTCCACGCAAAAAATAACTTTTAGTAAATATTTATTATTATTTTAATTCGTAACAGTCGAAAAAAATTTGAATTGTGAGGCATACAAATTTTTTACGTTATTTTAAAGAATCTAATTTTACATGGCAAAATACAAGTTTTAAGCGAATTAGGTCGATTTCTCACAATCTAATCGACCGCTTTAGCTCAAATTATGTATTTTGTAATGTAAAATTACATTCTTTAAAATGATGCAAAAAAATTGTATACCTTTCAATTCAAAAATTTTTCGACTGTTATGAATTAAAATGATAAAAAATGATAAATATTTAATAAAAGTTATTTTTTGCACTGAATAATCTTCCAATAAACGAGTTTTATAATTGTGTGCATAAATTTTTTACTTCGCTCAAATTCTCGAGAAATACACAAATTATAAAATTTACATCAAGGAGTCCAAGCTTAGGATCGCTCTTCTGACTGGACGAATGGAATCCTATTTCCCAGATTGCAGCTGCCCCCTACATTTTGGAGGTCAGTCCGAATCAGTCGAAAAAACGGTATGTTTATTCAGAGAAAGTACGTTTTCGTAACTTAAAGCAACAGGCAACTTTTTTGAGTGAAATATAAATTAATGCAAAATATTATCAAAGTTTCGCATGGGGCCATCACTTCCCTTTATAGCAAGAAATCGTCAGATGGCGCAATTGAGCCTATCGAGTGCTGAGGCTGTGAGATCTAAAATTTATTAAATTTGCATACAAACTATTAGACAACACCATCCTTTTCTTAAATTAATGGGTGTTATTTTCTTTGCAAAGGAAAACACAAACATTGGCATACATACAGATGGCCTTCTCCAGTTCCGGTTAGAAAGTTATTGACAGTTAACTTGGTAGGACCAGATGTTCTCAAACCGTTGATCTCGCTGTTATCAAAGCAAACGATATATAAAATATTTTCCATGTTTAGGAAAGCATAGAAAATAAATAATTGAAGACCTGATTCTGAATTTAAAATTGCTTTTAAAAGATTTTTATTCCTTTTATATGATAAGAAGTCAATATATTTTTTTAAAATAATTTATGTTTTGTTTATTTATTTATTATTCTGAAAGCGATCAATGGTTGTCTTATTTTGGCAGAAATCTCGGTTTTGGCATTCTTGGTCTGGTTTCAGTGTTTTTGTGGGTTCTTTAAACGATATTCTTTCCTGCTCCGGTATTAAATAATCAAAAGTTATTAAATAATTGTAGGTATAAAATAGTTAAAAGTTCATTGTTGATTTTTATTTTGTAAGCCAATTAAGAATGTCTTGTGCAGATAATCTAGTTAGTTTGGTAATTTCTTAGGTAATTTGAGAAATGAAACACTTTATTCGAAATTAAACACTTCAGTAGATAATCTATGGAATAACTGATTTCTACAGGTAAATGATAATCTATGGAATAGCTGATTTTTACAGGTAAATGATAATCTATGGAATAACTGATTTCTGCAGGTAAATGATAATCTATGGAATAACTGATTTTTACAGTTAAATGATAATCTATGGAATAACTGATTTCGACAGGTAAATGGTAGTAGATGTTGCAGGATAGTTCGGTATAGAATGGTGCATCGAATAAACAGTGAACGTGAGAAAATATGATGGTGTGATTTTTTTTAAGTTTCCCAATAAGCCTTTCACACTAATCCGTTATCTGTTACTTAATGATTACAGCTCCCTCTGATGGTCTGGCAGAAATTCGTAATAACATATACAAAGTATTGAAAGCCGTCTTTAATGCAAAAGTCATTAGAATATTTAAAAAATGAGAAAGTCAACCAGGTCTTTAAAATCTATTCATTTAAAGTAGACTTTATAATGACTCAAAAGTTTATGTAAAAATGAACTTCCAAATTTTAATATTTGATGGAAGAGAAAAATAATAATTGTAAAAGCTGGAGCGCAAGTTGTATCAATTATACCAAACATTAAAAATGAAAAGTGAAATAAAATCAATCTGTTTAACTCATTCAATTGCTTTAGAAGCGCATAAATGCGAAGAGGAAAATTACCAACAAGTTTTAGAATGTTAAAGATGGCACACAATTCTTTAAATAGTTCTTTTTACTCTCGAAAAATGCTAGAATCACATAATTTTTGCTGTTCCGAGTCGTAATTTAAATATAAAGCACCTTTGAAAACCACTCTTTTGATTTGCTGCTGAATAATTTATCTTAAAGCACACCTATAAAAAATGTTTTTTAAAACATTGCAGTACTTAAAATTTACACAAGAGAAAAAATAAATTCCTAACGCAATAAGAACTCATCTAAAAAATACATAACTTTTTAACTAGGTGCATTTGACTGAGGAAAGTTTAAATGTTTAAATCTTAAGAAGAAACTATTACTATTTTTTTTTGTTCATTCTGAAGAATTCGTTCTGGTGACTTTTTCTTCATTATTTTTATTTATTTTTTACGATTTGTTCTTAATAAAATGAATTCCTTTGTTGCCAGTTTCCTTACAGAACTTTCCCGTGGCAATTTTCTTGGAAAAGTTCCAGGAAAATAAAAGGACCTCTTTTGGGTTGTTCGAAACTTCTCGAGTCTTTTGGAGGGTAGGCACAGATGTGAGATAGAAGAGAAAAAAAAGTTAATGTCTCTTGACTTGTTTGAGATACAGTACGCACTAGGACAATATACTGCCTTGCATTTTTATTTGCATTGTACTGTTTAGAAAGTTCTTTTTATTATTATTTTTTAAAGGTAAATAACGAGGATACATTCGAAATTTTTATTTTTTAAGCTTCCCAACCTTTAGATTTGGGCTCTTTTGAGAATCGTTTTCATATTTATATTTACTAGTAAAACATACTGATTTGAAGTTTGTTATTTTTCGCCCAAATAAATATGTGCTGTTTTTTTTTTGTTACAAACAATGGGAATGGTTTTCTTGGGTTTGAGATTTGTGCTGTAGAAATAGGGGAAAGAAGCAAACCTTTCATGTTTATGTTTTTATGAAAAAGTATTAATATGTTTTTGTGTTTATTTAAATTAAATTTTTTATTTTGTGTGCGAATTTTTTGTTAGGTAAAATTAATGTTAAGATATGAATCGTATAAGGTGCTGAAACAGGTGAAAAAAAAAACTTAAGTTCAATTTTTCATAAAATATTACTGCCTTATTTTTCCAGAGCTGTTAAAATAGTTATTAAAAAGCCTTTAAATTCATTTTGCTTTAGGAAAATTACTTATGCCTTTATCTTTTAATGTTGGTAAAATATATTTAATTTTCCCTTATTTGTATGAATATGAAAATTTCTGTACAGTTAAGGAAAATGAATCATCAAATTCGTTTCAACCAAAAACTACTTATACCTTTTTCTTTTAATGTGTGTGAAATATATTTAATTTTTTCTTGCTTGTATGAATCAGAAAAATTCTGTCGAGGAAATTTGTTAAAGAAAATGAATTATCAAATAGGGTCCAACCAAAAACTATTTATGCATTTTTGTTTCAGTTTAATTTTTTCTTATTTGTATGAATCAGAAAAATTTTGTAGAGTTGAGGAAAATGAATCATGAAATTGTGTCCAACCAAGCGAATAACTTAGAGAATCATTTAGATTAATCGAATTCATTAGACTAATCGATCAATCACTAAATTAGACGAATTCGAGAAGTAAGCATAGACTCGAGTAAATGATTTTTTAAGCAATTCACTCAGTTGAATAAACTAAATATATAATATTTAAATAAATATAAAATTTGCTAGCTAATATTTATTGATCACCTACTTTGACTAAATAATTTCAAATCTTATGAATCGAAAATTTAATCATTAGAGTCAAATATTTGAATAGAGAAGAAAAATTTACCGTATGTTTTAATTTAACCGTTTTAATAAGTCAATAGTGTAAAATATTTGAATTTATGGAGTAGAATTGTTAGAACCATATATTTAAATCAATAGGATCAAATATGTGCTAACTCAGCACAAATCAGTCGAATCAAATATGTATCTCAGCGATGGTTGGTCGATACAAATCCGCATCCGGCTTGCACCGACCGCAGTACTGACGTGAAATAACCTCAGTGGTAGATGGATCATGGGTTAGAGTCCCTTTGCTGTCAGGCTACCCGTGGGAGGTTCTGGTGGTCTTCCTCTCCATGTAATGCAAATACGGGTTAGCTCCATCAAAAAGTGCTCAACGAAGGCAAATATCACCCAATACTTGATCCAGGAGTTCCCTTGTCTTCCGGATTGGGTTCAAAATTACAATGGTACGTAGTTGACCATTAGTAGCCGTAAACCCAAAAATTGGGTCGACTGCTCAACGACGGTTATACAATAAGAATTTCGAGGGCCGGGATAGCCTGGTTGGTAAGGCACTGGACCTATGTCGAAGAGATCGTGGGCTCGATCCCCGCCGGCCGAAGACTCCCCGTGTAGTAAATGGTGACTGATGCACGTTAAATCTGTCGAGTCACAAAGTCCTCCATGTTCCCATAGCAAATCAATACATCTAGGGTTACTGATCAAGGAGGTTTTCTCTCCATGTAATGCAAATTTCTCTCACTACTTGATCCGGGAGTTTCCTTGTCCTCTGGATTGAGTTCAAAATTACAAGGCTACGGAGTTGATCATTACCAGTCGTAAACCCGAAAATTGGGTCGGCTGTTCAACGATGATTATAAAATATAAAATAAAATAAAAAAAAACAGAAATGGCTAGTACTCACTAATACTTAATGGAATTACTATTAAACTACTTAATGGAACTACTATTAACTATTCAAACTACTTTTTTACAATGTAAAACTATTAAAATTGTAAACTAATCTTATGAATTAAAGAGGAGGCACAATTTCAATTTCCAGCAGATGAAACATTCATTACATTCCACGTCCTATATTTCGCCGTCGGGAACCTTGACTCTTTAACGCAAGAATGAATGATCTGGCTGAAATGTATTACCTCTTCCTATAAAATGCATTTTAGACATGCAACCATCCTTCATGGACTCTTGCAGTTTCATTTTGGTACCCAAAGTTAGTTACTTTTGGAATTACTAAGTTTTTGTTAAAAAGAAGGAAAGAAGCCGTTAAAGGTTAAGAACTTATATCTTCCAGCATGTTACGACCAATAATGACCTCGTCGCACGTGACAAGCTCGTAAAATGGCTACTTTTATCACTGCGTGGCCTTTTTTTTGTTCTTTCAGGAGCGCCAATTGAAGGCAGTGAATTTCGAGAACTTCTGAAAATTGTCGATTTCATTCCGTTTACTTGGTGCTTTGGCTTTACAAAATTAATTTACGATAGAATTGTTTTGCTATTTAGGTTCTTTTGATACTTTTAAGAATTTTTAATGGAAATTGCTCTGTATAAAAATATTGTAAAATAAATTTTATGATCGACAAATAAATGTTTTTATATACTAAATAATTTTAATTCCTTCATTGTAAATAGTCCGGGTTATAACGTCGTCAGATGGAACATATTTTTATATTTTGTGTATTTTTATATTTACAGCTAAAGTGTAGAAATCAGTTATTCTATATCAGTGGTTTCCAACTGGCGGCCCGGGGGCCGCATCCGGCCCGCGAAGCTTTTTTTTTGTGGCCCGCTAACTAAAATATATTAGTTGTCATTTTTTTGCGGATAATTTTTGTAAAAAATCTGTATGGGTTTAAAATACTTTTCACATTAATAAAAACCTAATTTCTTCTTTTCTGTGAAATTTAACATAGCAACGGTGCAAAAAAATTTATTTCTCAGGTTTTGCATCCAAGAAAATATTTATTCAAATACAAAAATAATCGTGTATGTTGCTCTTTTTTATTTCCTTTTTTTGTATTTTGTGAATATAATTTAGCATGTGTGTATCAGAAATTTTCTCGAAGAAATTTTCCGATTTAACTTTTTGAAACCACTCATTTTGGACGAAAATATTTACACACACATTTGTAAATTTTAAATTTAAAATGTAAATATCTATTCTCCGGTGGTTGCAGCAGACAAACCTCAATTTTCTCAATGAACATCTTGTGTGCTACTATATAAGTTTTAATACCAACCTTTTTAAAGTATTATATCTTAACAATTAGATATCTGTTGCACATTAATTGTTTAATACATAGGTGCACATTAAAGTTATTGTAGCCCAAATTTTTTAATATGCAATTAAATATTTTTAAAAATCTACTTCTTATTTTAATTTGTAATTCAATACTTTTGTTTTGTACAACTTGGTAAAAATCTGACAGTAATATATAATGTTCCTTCAAGCATAAAAGAGTCCTACATAAAATTTTGATAAAGTTGCGGCCCGCCATTTGATTTGAATTTTTAATTGTGGCCCCCGGCCTCATAGAAGTTGGAAACCCCTGTTCTATATCATAGTGTGTAGAGTTTTTAAAAAGTGCTTGAAGGTGCTTATTTTCGATTTTCGTTATTTAAAAGCCTTTAAAGGTGCTTTTTTTCATTGGCTGTTTTTAAAAAGTGCTTAATTTTCCCTTTTAAAAAATTAGTTTCTTTTTCTCATTAAAATGTCGGTTTTCGCCACGTTTTATGCAAAAGCGTGCTTTTCACATTGTTCTATTCAACGTTTTCACATTTCATTTCGGCGTACCGTCGGTCCATAGCGTATGAAAGTGCCAATCATTTTACATGTTTGATGAAATACTTGCGAGTCCGAATGTGCGTCCACTGAGTTTTGTTCGGTGAGATTATTGCCTTCTCATGTGCAACTCTGCTGCATTTTGCAAGATATTCTCAATTTCAGACTTCATTTTCCACCCTCTGATATCAAACCGAAAAATCTCTCGGCTAATGTAATCAAGAGAAGAATTATTTGCCAGAAACTAGTTATTTTCTCATGATCATCTGAAGTCTGTGAAAATTATTTTGCATTTTGTTAATGTATATAGTGCTTAAAAATATTTTTTGAGTGCTTAAAAAGTACTTGAAAGGTGCTAATCTTTTGTTGGAAGATTAGGCTACTCACCCTGTCTATATTATCTAGCTAATGTGCAAATTAGCTAAGGTGATCCGTTAAAATGCTAACATTTTTTTTTCATTTCTCAAATTACCTAGGCAGTCTGCAAACTACCTAGATCATCCCTACATAACCTACTTAGTCTGTGTAAAAAGTGAAAATAACGTCATTTCTGGAATAACAACTACGTTTCTGTACGGAACCGTGGTGTCTCAGGGGATAGTGCGCTTGCCTCCTAATGAGGTGACCCATGTTCGAATCCCAACGGTAGCTGATTGATACGAATTTTGCTCCCAGCTCGAATTAGCCACATTGCTAACGTAAAATATCCTCAGTGGTAGATCATGGGTTGGAATCTTCTTGCCGTCGGTTCAGACGTGGGAGGTTTTCGTGTTTTATCTCCCCGTGTAACACAAATGTGAGTAAGTTCCATCAAAAAGTCCTCCCCGAAAGTTGCTTGACCCACTGCTTGATATGGACGTTCTCTCGTCTTCTAGGGTGGGTTCACAATGACAAGGTACAAAATTAAGGTGGGTTCACAATAGCAAGTTGAACAGTGATAGTCCTAAACTCAGAATTAGGTCAGTGGTCAACAATGTTTATAAAATAAAATATTAAAAAAAAAGCGTTTCTGTACGTTTAAATTAACATAAATGTTATTTAATTATCTTTCGCTATCTAAATCAACGCAATCAATAGCTTTTTTGAGCTATAATACAAAGAATCAAACGATTTAAAATATTATTATAATTAAGGAAACAAACATAATGCCATTTATAGATTCAATATTTAAATAATCAAGTCAATAAAAACAATAAAACAATCAACAAATTAGTTGAGAGAAACAAATGTTTGAACCGAAACCATTTATGTGGCCATAGGCTATGTAAATTACGTAAAACTCTTGATTCGGCACTTTAACGTATTACCCTTGTTAATCTGTAGATTAAATAGGTAATGTATTTGTTATCTACTGTCAAGCTTTAGCGGTAACATATATAATATGCATAATAAAGCAAAATTATTGCTGTTGGTGTTTTCTCGACCATATGTGTTAACGGAAAACGGAAATATAATTTTAGTGGGAAATAGAACTTAAAAAATTCCGGATCAAATTACGGTACTGCTTACCGCCACTTTGGGTGCCTCATCCGTAAAATCCATTACAGTATACTCTAATAAATGTATGATTCCATAATTTTCACACCGTAATATTTATTGAATTACGGCGATTCAGTGATTTTACAGTAATTATAACTGTAAAAATTACGGTATATCTGATTTTTTGTTCCGTAACATGTTTCGGTAGAAATGAATTTTGCGGTAAAAAATATCGGCAATCCTGAGTTTCGGTACTTATAACCGGATTTTGACCTGGAATTTTTTACAGCGTAAACCAGGAACAAATGGTTGGGAATTAATTATGATTAATAAGTAATTGGATTTTCAAAACAGAAATTCAGTTTAAAATAAACGGAATAATTTAAAATCAAATCTTTGCACATATTTTTTTATTATGCTATGTGAATAAGCTAAATTCGACAAGTTAAGAATATGTATACAATATACTAAGTGAATTAATGTTATTTATTTATTTATTTTCTTATTTTAAGACTTAAGCAAATTGAACTAATGCTCTGTACTTATATTAGACAATATTTTTATTTTATTTGTTTTACTATAATTTTGCGAGGAAAAAATTGAAAATAATTAATATTCCATTTTGGATGTGATTGAAAATATTTTATAAATTTCGAAAAGTTTGAAAAAGTAATCTGTTTTTGAAAGTTAGCTAAATAAATTAACAAACATTAATTAAAGGAAATGATTTAGTAAATTATTTAAGATAGTTTAACTCTTGTCATTGATTTTAAGACTAAGGCAAAAATTGTTGTTTTATTCTTACTTTTTAGATTGTATCAGCAAATTGTTATTTTTTCTCACTATTATTACAGTAACCTAAATGTTTTATTCCAAGAAACAAAAACAGATCACGATTTTTCAATCTTTAACCATTACCATATTAGCTGAAAGTTTCCCATTTTTAAGCAAATGGTATCATTGACCAAATGGATATAGAGGCTATTACTGCCTGCCCCCCACCCCACGAAAAATCAAAAACAAATAGCCGTCCTGGTAATGATCAAATTGCTATTTCCTCTCTTCCTTAAACCTGACGCCATATTACTGCTTGCTAACGGAAATTGCGTCTTCTTTTAGAAAAATCGATTTTTTATTTATTTATTTTTCTTTCAAGCCTGAAATTTTTGAAGTTTGCTTTTTTACTCTGATACTATATTTATTCTTGTTGCCTTTTCAATCTTATTTTTGGGCGTGGAGGTTTTTCTTATATAGGTGCTTACAAATTTAACAACTGATTGAGTTTTCACCCCTTTTCAGTGTGTTATTTTACCATAAATTATTCTATTCTTATTTTGTCTCTAGTGTTTTCATTTTCGAAAATGCATAAATTTTTCTCTAAAATTTATGGTTTAATGGAATAAATGAAAAAAAAAATCGTAGAGACGAGGCCCTGCTGTTAGGATGAATTGATTTCATTATTTTTATTTTTAAGCTAATTTTGAACTACATTTGTTTTAAATTTGTTTAATTTTAGAAAAGTTTTTTTTAAAAAACAAACGAAATGCTTAAAAATTAAAATATTTTGTAACATAGATTTCGTACCCGTATATTTTAAAATTTTAATGTTTGTTTACATGAATAAATCTCTTACTTTTTTGTTTGTTAATCAAATTTTATTTACTCTAGTTATTTGCTGTGAAAAAACGTTTTTTTTATATTTATTTGTCATGTTTCATATGTTTGTTTATATAGTTTATTTTTTCTTTTGTCTAGGTAAGTAAAGACTTTGTATCTTCATAAAGGTATGTTTTGCATTTTTAAAATTAGTATAAATATGTATAGATAGATGGGTTCATTTTGAAATCTCATGTGAGATTTAACTGAGTTTGCTCATTTTAAAAATTCTGAATTTTTTTTAGAAATTTTTTTTTTTTACGAAATTTAGTATTTTCTTCCAATTCCGATTGCTTTTATTTTTTAAAATAATTAATTCATGTTTTAATTGATTTTTTAAAATTTATCATCAGAAATATTACGATTTCACGAAATTAATTACGACTGTGTTGTTTAAATATTATTAAAGTTAAGTTTTAAATTTGGCACTTCTACCTTTTATCTTTGACTACGTTTCAAATGCTGATAAAATACACACAACTTATCTTGCCAAAGGTTGTTTTTGATCCTCCCCAGCAAACCTTTTGAAACCTTTAATTCACAATTATTCACTATTAATTCACACCATACATTATTACTTGAGTTACGTAATGATAATGGCTTAGTAATATATGTTAAATTTCGTCATATTCACTTTAGACACGTATACCATTGTTGTATAAAATATTCACAACTTTTAAAATTCCAAATCTACCAACATGCTTTAGTATATTTTAAATATTAATAGTATATAAAATATATTGAAAAACAAATATGAACAAAACAATTTAATGACTCATACAAAACTCCATCGAAAATTATCGATCAAAACACCCGAAAATAAATCAAGATCAAATTGCCTCAATTTCGGGGGATTAGGGAGTATGTGGTCGAACGTCCTATGCCTATCATTACTCCAATTTCAAATGAATCATAGATGAATCAGATGATAACAAATGATTTGTGTGGTTTCCTTTGGACCCCTAGCGAGTATCGCGGTCTACTTTATTATAGAATTTGCTATAACATTTACATAATAGTGATATAAAATACACTCTGATTCGGATTTTGAAGTCTAAAAAAATCTCTAATAAATAAAATGTTATCAATATTTGGGTATTAACTATAATCAGGGGCGGATTAAGTGTACGCGGGGCCCTAGGCCATTCAAATTTTTGGGGCCCTTAGATTAAATTTTTTTTTTCTCGTATATTTTTTATTTATTCAAATATAAAAGTATTTATATATCTTTTCCTTTAAGAAAGCATATTTAAAATAAAAATAAATAATAATAAATTAAATTTTACTTTATTTTATTAAATTAGAACTAAAAAAATTATCGTATTTTATCAATGTATATTTGAAATTAATTTTTTTTAAAAAATCATTGTTTTTCTTAATTTTTTAAATTTATTTTCAAAATTTTTTTCAGGGGGTCCCTAATTATTTTTTCTTAACTAAGTATTTCAAGCATATTTCTATCTTTTTTTTTATACATAATCCTAATTTACAACTATTATCTGTACGAAAATAGTACATTATCAAAATATAGTACACATTTTCGAATTTTTTTTTTTTCAATGGGACAAAAATTGGATCAAGTTTTTTTCCTTTCATTTCTGAAAAAGAAATATATATTTCCTCAGTTAATTTTTTTAGACGTTCTGAATTTTCATGAACATTATTTTTTATTAGATGTTATCGAAAAAAATTTTCAATCAAGAACGGATTTTCTTCAAGATAAATTTCACAAAAAATCATACGTGATTATTTATTCTCAGCATTTCTGTGGGCGTAATGTAAAAAATATACTTGTTGCAGAATAAAGAAATACAGCGTAAAAAGTAATCCCTTTTTTCGAAATATTTCACGGAAAGAAAAATATCATAAAAATGAATTCTTCTGTGGAATACGATAAGAAAAAAACAATAGTTTTGATAGAATTCATGGATTCAAATTTCACCTCCGTCGAATATAAAATTGCTTTAAAAGACGTTGCATTTCGTTCTGAACTACAAACAAGGGAAAAAACAAAGGCAAACGTTTTTTTTTTCTCCTCTACTTTAACAAAATAGTGCGGCAAGGCAAGCGAAACTGAAGGAAAGTTTTGAATTTTTATTGAATTTGGAAAGGTCTTTGAAAAAATACGGTGCCAATCGTAGATTTTCAAAGAAAATTTAGAATCTCTGTTGGCAGGTGGTAAAAAAATGTTCTTTGATCTTTTGGCAAAGTGAATATTTTTCCTTTTCTTTTTCCAAATCATATCAGCAAATGAGGCGAATCTAAGTTTTAAAATAGAATTTTGCGAAGTTGTAGTCTCTTTTTTTTTTTTTTTTTTTTTGCAGCACGGCTGAAGAAAAAAAAAATGTTCTGAATGTACCTGAATAGGAAACAAGTATTTAATTTAATTTTCATGCTGGCGGAAATGGAGAGGAAAAGATTCTTAATTCGCAACATTGAATTTTATGTCATATAGTATTTAGAGATGGATGTAGATAACAAGACTGCACCAATGTTGTTTAAAAAAAAAATTCAAACATAAATTCACTCTTCTAATTTTAAAGGAGTGTAATTTAAATAGGAGGAGTGAGTTTCAGTTTCTAATAGATCGATTAGTTTCGTTTCTAAATTACCGCCATTTTATAACACATATTATATTATAACTAACAGATGAACTTAAAAAAAGTAAATTATACAAAGCAAACACACAAGAATTATTGTTTGAATATAAAATAAAAAACATTACTTCCAATTTGTCTTTTTTTTTCACTGTTTACGGCTTAAGGTTTAAGATTAAAATTTAGATCAGACTAAGTTTTCAAAATAAATAAATAAATAATAAAATTGATGGAATTTAAATTGTTTAAAAATTATTTTTTTCATTCCACCACTTAACGGCATGTTCAAAATCCATGTAACTATTTATACCTTTATTGGTTGCATGAAAAGAGGGTTTTACGCACAATTTTGAAAATCTATTTGCGTCACCAAACAACGATCAATCGATGTTTTTCCATTTTGAGTGGCTAGCTCTCTTTTACAAAAAACAGCTGTAGTTTAGAAATATCACAGCAATAGCAGTTAATTTCCTAAATTCTTAATACATGAAAGGGGTGTCAGGAGTCTTTGTCACACTCTCTACACTTATTGATTGAATCTTTGTCATCCTCTCTACACTTATTGATTGAGTCTTTGTCACCCTATTTACACTTATTGATTGAGTCTTTGTCACCCTCTCTACACTTATTGATTGAATCTTAGTCACCCTCTCTATACTTATTGATTGAATCTTTGTCACCCTCTCTATAGTTATTGATTGAGACTTTGTCACCCTCTCTACACTTATTGATTGAGACTTTGTCACCCTCTCTGCACTTATTGATTGAGTCTTTGTCACTCTCTCTACACTTATTCATGTATTCCTTACTGATTGATTTTCGAATGGATCATCGTTTTTCGAGAGCAAGGAAAAAAAACTAGCAATTTTAATAAATATTTTAGAGAAGTATTTTTAATCATAGATTAAAATTTTTGATGAGTAAAACTCAAATCTAATTTTAAAGGAGTATTGAACTTTAGTATTCTAGATTCATGAAGCGTCTTTGAATTGCGTATTCTAGAATCGTGAAGCATATTTGGTTTGCCCATTCTAGATTCGTGAAGCGTATTGGAATTGCTTATTCTAGATTCATCGAGCACATTTGGTTTACTTCTAGCTACGCATTGGCGAAATAACACTGATGGACATCTTCTAGCTCATTGAATCAACCAAAATACTGAGTAAATTTGTTAGAACTATAATAACCGTCAAGTTGCAATAATAAGCACACAGTGGTACAGCTAATAGCTCAGGGTTATTAAAAATAGAGTGCTACGGGAAAAAAAACAATGCTTTTTCATTTTTGAGCAATGTTTTAAGGGTTATTGAGTTACTCGATCATGTGATTTATCGTCTTAAGGTATATTTTAGTCTCTTTTTTATCATTAAAAGTCTAACGTTTATGCCAAGAAGCTCATAACCACACTTGTCTTGAAGGAGTGCAGTATAAAAGAAATTCTTCGATATTTTTTGCAACAATTAATACACATGTACCAGCAAAACTGCGGAGAGCATTCCATTTGCTATTCCATACGTAACACTATGCTGCACACTTTATAAGTCAATAAAAAATTCAGAATTTTTAATTATAAAACCAGCATATTTCTATCAAAATTACTTCCTCGGTGAATTTTTAGTGAGTTATGTAAAATCAGTCTTACGCACAAAATTGCATTGTACATTAACAAAAGAATTCTATATCTCTGAATACATACAGGCATTCAAAACAAATTTTTGATAAGACTAAGACAGCTCAAAATTAAGTTAGGCAGTACAAAAAATTGCTTACAATTTAGAAAGTTCTTCATAAATCCCGTAGCGCTATATAGGGGAAACCAGAAAAAACTTAATCACCAATCTATAATGATATTGAATTCATTGATAATGATAAAACTAAAACGACTCAAAACAAAGTTAGGCAGTACAAAGAATTGAGTACAATTTAGAACGTTCTTCATAAATCCGGTAGCGATATATAACCAGAAAAAACTTAATCCAATCTATAATGATATTGAATTCATTAATACTAAAAAAACTTAATCAGCAATCTATAATGATATTGAATTCATTAAAACTAAAACGACTCAAAACTAAGTTAGGCAGTACAAAAAATTGCGTACAAATTAGAAAGTTCCTTCATAAATCCGGTAGCGATATATAGGGGAAACCAGAAAAAAACTTATCACCAATCTATAATGATATTGAATTCATTAATACTAAAAAAACTTAATCAGCAATCTATAATGATATTGAATTCATTAAAACTAAAACGACTCAAACCTAAGTTAGGCAGTACAAAGAATTGTGTACAATTTAGAACGTTCTTCATAAATCCGGTAGCGATATATAACCAGAAAAAACTTAATCCAATCTATAATGATATTGAATTCATTAATACTAAAACGACTCAAAACTAAGTTAGGCAGTACAAAAATTGCGTACAAATTAGAAAGTTCCTCCATAAATCCGGTAGCAATATATAGGGGAAACCAGAAAAAACTTATCACCAATCTATAATGATATTGAATTCATCAATACTAAAAAAACTTAATCAGCAATCTATAATGATATTGAATTCATTAAAACGACTCAAAACTAAGTTAGGCAGTACAAAAAATTGCGTACAAATTAGAAAGTTCCTTCATAAATCCGGTAGCGATGTATAGGGAGGGGAAACCAGAAAAAACTTAATCATCAATCTATAACGATATTGAATTCATTAATACTGAAGTAGAATTAGAGAATTCCACAAGAGTTGAAAGTTTTTAGTACTCCCATCTCCCACAGACAATACTCCTTTGCAAATACTACTTAATGAATGCAGGGAAAATACTCAGCCCCTTGTTAAAGACACTAATGACTGCTATCAAAGTATCAAGAGAAAGATATTATGGATTTCTTTGAAGCGGAACCCACGTGATGGTGCCATTTGGAGACGGAATTGAAATTTAATTCGAAAAAGATGGGAATATTGACATTTTTTTCCTGAGATATTTTTATCGGTTTCATAAGTAATATTCAAATAATGATAATAAAAAAATATAAAAATGCATACCCCGTCCTAAGATGAATGGTTTACTATGTGTGAAAAAAACTGATCTGTATTTTTATATGGATTTTTCGAGTAATTTTTAACAATTATCCAGGGGTCGATTATTTTTCGGGGCATAATTTTGAGAAAAATAAAAATGTTTTTGTACTAATTTTTTCATCAAATAAAAATTTCGATTTTACAAGTCACTTTATTTTTACGTTAAGACAAAAGTATTTAAAATACGTGTCATAGTTTGACACTAGTACTAAAAGTATAAACACATTTAACACTTTGCAAAAAGCAAGTTTATTATTTTTGGAATCCAATTTTGTGAAGAGAGATAAAGAAATTTTGTAAAAATTTCTTTATGAAATAAAAAGTTCAATTTTTACCAGTTCCAACTTTTAGTCAAAAGTATTTAAAATACATACAATAGTTTGATAAAACATGAAAGTATTTCGAAGTAAAGCCTTGTGAAAGGGCTGTTTAATATTTTTGGTGCCCATCAATTTTGATAGAAACGGAAACATTTCTGTTAACATTTCTTAATTAAATAAAAAGTTCATTTTGTGAAAGGGTAGTTTTTTTTTACGAAACATTTATTTTACAGGGGTCTTTTTAATAAAATTGAATTTTGGGAAGGGGCTTATTTCAGAAAACTGAATAGGTCAAAACTCCCATGTTTCTCCTAAATGAGATAAATATTAAAACAATTTAAATTCAATTTTTAGCGGATCTTTTTATTTTTAAACCTTTCTAACTTAGCGTTGCTATTAGACAATATTGTTAATTTAGAAATAAATGAAAAAAAAAATAGGAAACTGTTTCAATAAAAAGTAAATTTGTTATTAATAAAAGAAATATATATGAAGTAGAGAATTGAAAAAAAAATCATGTTACATCTTAATCCTCCAAAAAACACTGAAGAAAAAGGTCAATCCTATTTTATTTTTCAAATTAATAAAAATGTCATAAAAATTTCTATGATATAAAATTTTATTCATGTGAATTCCGTAATGTTAAAAATTTCTGTCGGCTAATAGTATATAAATAGATAACCAAGTGCTGCTATAATATTTTTCTACCTAACGTTGATAACAGGTTTGATTTAATCTAAAAATATAATTTAGGTAAGAAAAGGCCAATCGAATTTTATTTCTCAAATTAATAAAAGAGGATGTAAAATTTCGTATGATAAAAATTTTTAAGTATATAAGTTCTATAATATTAAAAGTTTCAGACGGCTAATTGTATATAAATAAATAATACGTTTCATGTAAAACAAAAGAAAACTTATAATTGTCTTCCTGGATTTTCACTTACTTCCTAAATGAAAGGAATTCAACCTTATCTATATCTTCAGAATATAGCTTGCGTGATAAGATTCATTCGCCAAGATAAAAAAAAAAAAAAAAAAAATTTTAGGTATCAACAACATCTTGATTATTGTTATTGTTGTTAATTTACGTCGCACTAGAGCTGCACAATGGGCTATTGGCGACGGTCTGGGAAACATCCCGGAGGATGATCCGAAGACATGCCATCACAATTTTGATCCTCTGCGGAGGGGATCAACAACATCTTGAAGAAAGACATTCCGGCATGTCCCAATCCATATCTTATAATCCCTAATGCATAAGCTTGGGAAGGAAGTTTTTAATAAATTATTCCAAGTCATAACAATCCACACAAAATACTTTCGCAGTAGTCAACAGCAGACGATACTTACGTGTGAAGATCACGTTGCCACTGAACAAAAACAAAACAGCAAATGAAAATATGAAGATATCGTCTGCCCAAAAACGGGCGTGAGTGGAATCGGCAAAAGTACCGGAAGGAACATCAGTAACATTTTCAATGCCAATGCCCCTTACTTTTTTTAGAAATTCTTTTAAATTCATGTTACAAATGTCAAATGTCCTGTTTTCTTATCTCCCGAAACAACATCAACAGTTTGGCGATTTAAAAACCAAACGTGAGATGTAAACACAATTTTATATTTGATTGTAAAATTGTTTTTAGTTTAGTATTCTGTAAGTGTTGAATTTTCCAAATTGGATTCGACAAAACTGAGTGAATTTTTTTTTTTTCATATGGTACTTCACATGTATAAGAGTAAATACGAAACGATAAAAGTTAAGTGCAGTTACTTGGTGGAGGAATAATGTGGGAAAGTTTGTAAAGAAAATGCTAGCTGTAACATATAAAAATTCAACATATAAAAATTTCCTGAAATTATTTTTTAAAATAAATTTTTTTTATGAAAATTAATATATGATATAGACTAATAACCTCGAGTTTAATTGTAGTATTTAAGTTTTAGGATTAAACTCAAAAACGATTAATCTTTTTGCAGAAAAAAAAGTTTGCATTTTAATTCATGTTATAAAATTTTGAGTTATATATTCTTTAATAATCTTCTTTGTTTTCTTTTTGTGTTAAAAACTGTTGACCTCAGAAATTCTTCGAAAAAGCATTTCTTCAATTTTTTTCTTTCTCCGATTCAACTTTTATTCTACTTTTGAAATTTTTCCATAAGTAATTTTTTGTTACGTTTTATATTTTTATTTTGCTTTTTAAGAAAATTCTAAAAAAAAAAGGAGATTTTAATGTCTTACGGAAGCATTCCTCATTCTTAAAACCTTGTCAGCAAAAAAGAGCAAATCCACTTCCTCTCTAAGGTGTTTAGGTAACGGGCTCTTATTTCGAAATTGAAATTATAAGTGTTTATGGTAGGGCCAGTTAAATACCACGAGTTCTGTATCGCGTATTGGATACTCTGCGTAAAAATAATATTTAAGTCACTCTTATCCTATTCTTGTTATTCTTATTCAAGACCCTAATTTAAGGACACTTAGTACAAAAAAGGTTCTTCTAAAAGTAAAGTTAAATGCTTTTGCTGCATAAAAATTAAGTTACATATTTATATTTTACATTATATACTTTTCTGAATCATATTACTTCAAATATTAAAATATGCAAAAAGCGTACAGAAACCCATAATGTTATATCATTTAATTTTACAAAAAAAGTTTCTTGACAAAATTTTTTATCAAAAAATTTAAAGTTTCAATAAAAAATCATTATTTATAAACTAAAAACCGTTAAATTAAAAATGCTTACGAAAGAAAAAAAAAAAAAGCAATTCCAAAAATTTATCTTATTGAAATAAAAATAAACTGTTTTATTATTATTCTTTTTTTTATTATTGTTCTTAATCAGATGTAAAAAACCATTCTGTAGAGAACTATCATCAAATTAGAAAAAAAAATGATTCAATCATTGCTTATATATATATTATAATCGTAATCATTGCTTAAAAATTATAATTTATTATTATTAAAAATTATTATTTTTATTAAAAAAATTATAACACTTATCTGCTTTATAAATCCGGAAAATTCCAAAATGAAATGTTCTTCGTTAGAAAATTTTATTCTCAAATAATACAAGATAATCCTTTCATTACTTTAAGATGACATACCACGCAATAAAATTTATAATTGTAAGATCTCGATATGAATTTCAATATGTAACTTAAAAACAGAATAGAATTCTAGTTGAAATTAATCAGTCTAAATTAAAAAATACTCACCAAGAAAACGATAAAAATTTATTAATAATCAACACAAATTATGCTATTTCAAGTAATTCGGATGATTCTTTATTGTTGTTTTCCGAAATATATAGATACAGAAATATATACTATTCTATGATGAAGAAGAGTATTCTATAATTATTACAGTTCTGCTAGTTCATTGAAATGAAGTAAGCATCGTGGATTTAATTTTATTTTAAAGTGAATTGAGGACAAAAATTGTATTTTATCGTCATACACACATCTGTAACAACATGCGATCACGAAATCAGAATTTATCGATTACTAGTTTGTTGTTAATAGAAAGGCAAAAGTTAGTGAGAAATTGTTCTTCAAATGTTGGGCGCTTTCTGTTTTAGAATGATTTACCCATGTTTTGGCTCGTTTTTTCAATTTCTTCTGCCTTTTCGTTACGTAAATTAAGCTTCTTATTTGCTGCTAAAATAGGCGTCCTTCTCTACCAGTGATTCTGGTAGAACTAAATGAAAACTTAATAAATAGTAGCCTGAAAATATCTTCCCCGCTAGAGGGCGTATTCAAGCGTTGTGATCGCGAATCATAATAATAGTAGTAATTTTTCTTTTTTAAGCAGAACAATAAAATATTATAGTGCAAAATGTATTAAAATATTTATGTTATTACAGATAACTCCATTTTTGCATATTTTGAAAAAGCGTGATTCAAAACAATCAATTCTGCTTCTAATATTTTTTTTCTTCCTTGCACTGAAACGGAAAGTAAAATACACCTTCTAGAAAGAAACCTTTTATTATGATAGCCCTGCTAGCCTTCGGAGCAAAACTTGAGATTCTCGCTTTCAAACGATGTTAACAAGACCATAAATAAGCCGGCCAGGTTTAAGATTCCACATCTTAAAAATGATCGTCTGCAATGTTTTTATTCGTTCCACTCTTCAGTTATAAAAAGAATTTAAAAAAAATTATTACGATATGAACGTGACATTTCATTAAAATCCGGACCCTTTACGCCCTCTAAAAATAATGGCCATAAGAAATACAGCTGTTGCTGTTTGAAATTCTAATATTTCTTTATGTAAAGATGGCAACAAAAGAAAAGATGAAACTAAACAGACGAGAAAAAGTGAAGTAAGGAAAATATGTTCCCCAATAAAAGAGTACAAAGTAATCCTCTTGATTTATGGATTGAATAGAAGAGGGTGAAAAAGAAAGAAGCAAATAAAGGGAATTCAAACAACCAAACCGGTGGAATTTTCAAAAAAGAGCTCTCGTCTGTAATATTAGAAAAGAAATGTAGATTGCTGGTTTTTATAAGTTAGACATCGTTAAAATAGAGAGGCGAAACTCAAATTTAGCTAATTGCGAAGTTTTTCGTTTTCGTCTCGCAACCACATATTTATGTATTTTTAAAAAGTTTTCAATGAAAAACTTAAAACATTCAATTTATTCGAATTATATTTCTCAAAAATCTTATTTCAAAATGGAATGTTGAAAGTAGTCTTCCTGAATATTACTGAAAATACATATCATTTGTATTAATATTCAGAGGGAAATTGATGATGCAAAAAACCTCTAAAGTTGTAAATCCAATTTGATGCTATTTTTTATTTATTTGGGTAACTTAAATGTTATAAAAGGAACTTTTTTTTTAAAAAAAAAAAAGTAATTATGAAACACAACTGTAAGATAAAGGGAAAAGACATTTATTCAGAAAGTAATATCGATATTATGTGTTTAATTACGTAGACTTGCACTGTAATATTGAGCCATATCCGCAAGACGATTTCAGCCATTTCCGAATTAGTAAAACTAACTTGCTTTTTCGTTATATGGGGAGTAAAATGAATATGGTTATCTCTAAGAGAAAAAGACATCTAAACAATATTTAGCATATTTTATTTTACATTATTATATTAGAATATATAAAAGATCAACGGCTCTTGCACGATTGGTAAATTGAAACATCACCCTGAAGAAATATAGGTTAAACAATGCAATCAGGTAAACTTCGTTTAGATAAGTGAAACTAACCACCATATGTATTAAATGGGGTGAAAAATTCACAAAAACTTCCTACTGTTAGTTAGAACGTCAGCAAGCAGACTTACCCATGAATCTAAACAATCGGAGGGAGCTGAAGGCCGCATGGGAATCCATAAGTTATAACCGGAATTCGAACCTCAGGCATTATAATTAACCTTTTATAAGGAAGTATTCTTCCCACCAAATGAAGTACTTTTCAAATTTGATGTATTCTTCCTGCCAAATTCATTAAAGGTCGAAGGGAAGCTAAGCTGCACTTTTACTTTAGAGGTGTTTAAATTCAAACGATTTCTCATATCAATAAAGTTTAAAGCTTTCAGAGGTTTGAAGGACCGACAATAGATTATGAATGAAAACCAGTGTTTTTGAACACCCTATGCCAAAAATAGTAAGAAAACGTAAGGCAAAAAAAAAGAAAGTTTTTCAATAAAAATTATCCATATCTGAAATTACATGAATATTTAACCTAGATTTGCGAAATTTTGTGCATTTATTGTATAGGATATCCAAAGTAATGGATACAAGTTACAAGCTTAGTGCTGTACTTTTTAGAATAGGGTGTTTAAAAACACACTTTGTCGTTCGTAATTTATTGCTGGTCTCTCACACCTTTGAAAGCTTTTAACTTTGATGCGCATAGGAAATAGCAAGACCTAAACATCTCTAAAGTTTAAAAAAAAAAAATTCTAAGTATTATTTGAGAAATTTGAAAAAATTGCCTTTTCCATTATTGCAGGGTAGAGTATAGTGTGTCTACAGTAAGAACTCCCGCACCACAAAGGTCTGCTGCCATGGAAACAAGAATAGCGCATTTCAGGGAAGGTAGCTTCTCTTCACTCTAAGGCTATCACAACAGACCGAAGAAAAAGATTCCCTTTCTCTCGCCGACTCGAGCGAAAACCTGTCCTAAACAGTGACCCCACACGTCTGCTTGAAATAGTTATACTTCGTTACTATAGTCACTGCCACGGGTCCAGACGAATGGCTAGGGGAGTTCATACTTTAGACAATATTTTCCCACCTATGGTATGTGTGGCCATCTGTTGATAATTTCAGAAAGAAGGAAAAAAAACCAATGAAGAAGACTGTTACAAAAACGTCGGTAACGGCGAAGATTAGCGTGGCACCAAGAAGAGAGCCTAACACTGAGAAGTTTTTTTTTCTTTTGTGTATAAAGCGTTCGTTGGTTTCATTGTTTCTTATCGAGTTTATTAGTATTTTCAACACAGAATGTATATGTTTGGCGACTTAATAGCACTGAAGTTAGAGTTTATGTTCGATTTTCAGTAGGTAAAATTTAGAAAAATACCCATCCAGTCCCCTACACTGTAAAAAACTCCAGATCAAGTTACTGTAAAAAGTGGCATTCAGGATGCCTTAAAATCCATTTTTACTGGAACATATTCCGAAACAAACATTTTGATATATTTATTTAATTAGTAGGATTTAATAATACTTATTTCATTAGAGTGATTCAGTGGCTTTACGATAATTATTACTGTAAAAATTATTGATTAATTTTTTACGGTAAAAATGTATTTGATGGTCGTTGCATCCAAAGTGTCGGTACTACCGTAATTTGATCTGGATTTTTAAGTAATAAAATTGGAAAAGTTAAGTAATAAAATTGATGAATTTCTTTTTTCAAAATCAATTCCAATCCAAAATCAAGTCTAACATAACATGAAAAACTGAAAAAGAATGTCCCTCTAAAACAGTGTTTCCTAAAGTGTGGTACGCGTACCCCCAGGGGTACGGGAACAGTTTAGCCTGGTACGAGTTCTTATGCGAAATATCTTGCAACAAACAAAAATGTCAAAAATTTTTATTTAAAAACAAAGCTAGCCATGAAAATTTACGATTTCGTATTTTTCTATTGACTATTTTTTGCAGAGTAACAGTTAATAATTAGTGGTGTCAACTGCCAGTTGTGATTTTTAAGTTTTGTGCAATTTTTTTATAGTAAAATATACATTCATTTTTTTAGTACAGGTACACAGCGTTGCGGAAAATTTAGAAAGGGTACACAAAAGTCATAAGTTTGGGAAACACTGCTCTAAAGGGCTAAAACTGCTCTAAAGGAGCGAGCACTTTACGCCTTAAACCTTAAAGTTTCAATTATTAAACTACGGCAATGATTAAATCACAGTTAAAAATATTTTAGTTAGATTAAAAATAGGTTCACAATTTTTCCTCATTAAAATAGATACACAACTATTTTCTTTTAAAATTTAGTCACTATAATTCCGTATAGCTCTGGTTTTGGAGACTAAATAAAGATAGACAGACTTTTTTAATCTCTTTAAAGAGCGAACAATTGTGATCAGAAAAATTTATTCAACCTAATTAATCCAATTAAATACAGTTGTTTAAAAAAATTAATGTGTATGTAAGAAAACTGGATCTGAGATAGACGATGCAGCAAAATTAACAGTGAAAACTTTAAATCTTAAATTCTAGTTTTCAGATCTAAACCCTGTTTTAATATATTATAGTTTAGACATGAGTTGATGCTTTGATCTAACGGATTAACCTTTAAGCCTTGAATAATTAAAGTGAAAGGCTCAAATATCAGCAGGAAATCTAAAACTATCGGCTTAAAGCTCGTGACTCAAAAGAATCAAAGGTTAAAAATATCTTTTCACGGTGCATAATAAACTATTTAATATATTTAAATACAGAAGATGAAATATTTGAATAACAAATTGAAATTATAGAAGTTTATTTAGAATTTTTATATTTCATACAATTATAAATTTGTTTTAATGTACATAAAAAATAGTAATTCCATCTCTGAGAAACTCCCAAAAAGTTAACTAGCTTAACCTTTATTTAAAGTTAAGTTTACTTAGCTTTTAAAGTTAAAAATAAAAGTTTATCTTTTAAGAGGTAAAGGTTTCGACTATAAGAGTATAATCTACATAAGAATAATTTGAAAATTAGTCACATTTTAGTCATATTAGGCTACTTAGAAAATTAGTCAATTAGTCATATTTATTTCGGGTAGTTTGTTATAACCCCAACGATAAGAATAAGTGTCTAATGTTTCGAATTCAAGAGAATAATACATTAAGGCTAATTAGAAAATTTATAATTCATAGTTTATTTAGTCCTATTTATTTCAGGTTGGTTGCAATAATCTCTGAATAATGTCCAATGCATTAAGTTTCTTTAATGCATGAAGTTTCTTGAATAATGCATAAAGTTTCGAATCGTTACGTTACAAATTTCAGTAATATAAGTTGTATTTGCTTTTAAACATTGTGAAAAATACTGATTATCTTTTTTTCTTCTTCTGACAAACTTCACCAGATTTGTTTTGTTTATGTATTACGATTTATAGCTGTAGCCGCTTTAACTTAGTTTGATTTTAAGTTATAGCATTCTGAGAAGACAATTTAAAAAAAGAAAAGAAAAAAGAAAACGAATTTTTTAAAGAACCATGAGCATTTTTCCTCTGATTCTATTTAATAATACCTAAATAATTGGATTTAAAGAATTCTATAAATATAATTTTTTTTTAGAAAAATGAACTAAGGGTCGAAAAACGTATTTCTTTCTAAGAATTTCCTCGGTGCATTAAAAATATTTTTATGTCGTTATTTGTAGTCTTCTTATATGTTTACAAGACTTAGAAGTAATATAATAAAGTTCGACTTGCTTTTCTCTTTAAATTTTATAATTCTTAATAGGTTGAGGAAACTATCCTATTACGGATCATTTGAGATGGGCCATAACAGTTACTCATAAAAAAACTACCCTGGGTTTTTCAATTCAGTTTTAAATAAAATATATAAATATTAAATAATAAGTATATAAATATTTATTATTTAATATTTATTATATATATTAAATATTATTAATATTAATATTTATCAAATATATAAAATATTAAATAAAATATATTCAGTTTTAAATAAAATATATCTCATGCAAATTGCTATTAAAAAAACAACATAATTATCTTTCCTTTTGATTGACTAAAAATGCAACAGAAAACAGAGATCCCTTTTATTTTTCGTTATAATTTACTGAAATGAGACTGAGCTAGTTGCAGTTCTAATTGTTTCGTTAGTTAGCTTAAAACGGATCCACACTTACTATTACGTATTAATATTGGAGGGAAAATATTGGATATGGACATGGGCCCAATGCATTACCAACCAGGCTGTTCCGGCCCTTAATTAAATATTTTATTTTTTATATTTTTACAACCGTCGTTGAACAGCCGACCCAATTTTTGGGTTTACGACTACTAATGTTCAACTCCGTAGCCTTGTAATTTTGAACCCAATCCAGAAGACAAGGAAACTCTTGGATTAAGTATTGGGATAAATTTGCCTTCGTGGAGGACTTTTTGATGGAACTAACCCACATTTGCGTTACATGGAGAGAAAGACAATGAAACCTTCCCCCCCCCCACTGTTAGCCTGACGGCAAGGGGACTCTAACCCATGATCCGTCTACCAACCACTGAGGATATTTCACGTCAGCACTGTGGTCAGGTGCAAGCCGGATGCGGATTTGTTTCGACCTGGGATACATATTTGATTCTATTGATTTGTGCTAGGTTCGCACATATTTGATTCCATTGATTTAAATATGTGGTTGTAACAATTCTACTTTACAAATTCAAATATTTTACACTATTGACTTACATACGTAATTCAATAGTGTAATGGAACATATTCCTGGAAATGTCAAATTTCAATAGCTAGAGGCGCTTCTCTATTTTCAACTGTTTCTCTTGGGTTTTTTGAACAGGTCATAAAAAGGGCCCCTAACCGCATTCAGCGACATTTCCGGGCATGGGATCCTATATAATTTTACTCCCTATGATGTGCCCCAACTTCCTTTGACAACTTATCGCAACAATTACGCGATCCCCTGTTACACATAACGTTTTTAAGCTTGTAATTTTCGACAAAATTAGAATAAAAATGTCATTTAAAAAGAAATCTGTAGCTTCAGGTGCAAAACTAATTTCAAATTTGAAAACCTCACACTCTAATTAGGCACGAACAAGTATTTGCATAGATGCAACAAAAAGCTTGTGCCCCAGTGTAAACTTTTTATATTCAGGGAAATGCATGGGACAATTATCTCTTAAAAAGACAATTATCTCTTCAAAGTATAAAAAATAACTATGAATGAGAACTATGAATATATATGAGAAAATTAAAACAATCCCATATTAGTCACCAATTTTTATTATAATAGCAATCTCCAGATTTATATTCCCATATTAGTTACCAATTTTTATTATAGTAGCAATGTCCAGATTTATATTCCCATATTAGTTACCAATTTTTATTATGGTAGCAATATCCAGATTTATATTCCCATATTAGTTACCAATTTTTATTATAGTAGCAATGTCCAGATTTATTTAGAACGGAGCTGCAACTTAAACGTGTCAGCTCTAAACAGGAACGGATTTCGACAGTACCTTAAAACCATTCCACTTCCAAATTTCAAATAAACATTCCATTTTAAACCTGCGAATTTCATTCCATTTTCTAATACCATAATTCCCTTATCTACCGAAGTAATCACCATTATTTGTTTCCCCTTTTCTGATTACGACTCCTTCAAACCAGCTGATGTATCCTAATGAAGTTAATCGCAAATGCTCATCAGGGCACAAATGGACCCGTTTTTTGCTTTATGGTTTTCTTCACTTTATCTAAACACCGAACATCCTGTAATGCCTGCTGCAACTAATGCCAATGCATCAAGTTAATGCAATTGCAACTCGCTGTCTGAAGGGAAGAGCCATTTTTCTTATCTAATGCGAACTCCATTTTGATTTCACCTTCGAGGATATAGATCTGCTTTGCCAGTCCATTGTTTTGTTTGGATCACATGACCCGTTTGGAATTGATATTAAGAGAGATTAGGATGATGTTTTGATTCATTTTTGGTAAAATGGAGCAAAGGTAAAATGAGATAAAATTGTTTTGAGTTTAAGATTCATGGTCTTCGCTTGACTTTTAATTTTGGATATTTGCACTTTGCTTCGGAATTTAGTACATTCTACTAATGCTTTACACATTTACTTAATGATTAACTTTGGAATTTAAAAAAAGTTAGCATTTTAAAACTTGCCTTACCGTTTCCGTTTGTAAAGTAAATAGGGTAGAATCGAAAACAATAAAATGAAATAGATCAATTTTTACTTTTTGAAGAAGAAAACGGAAGTGAAAAAATGTTTTTGTAATTTTACGGTCTGACATTGAGTAGATTGTTTTGTTTGGAATACATAAACCGTTTGGAATTGGTATTAAGAGAGATTAAACTGATGTGTTGATTCCTTTTTGGTAAAATGTAGAAGAGGTAAAATGAGATAAAGATGTTTCGCGGGAAAGATTTGCGATGTTCACTTCATTTTTAATTTTGGATTTCTGCATTTAGTTTCAAATTTTAGAACATGCTACTGATGCATTACACGTTTTCTTATTAATTGTGAATGTTTTCAAAACACTTTCCGTTCCACCAATATAGTTACTTTCCATTTGTTAAAAAAAAGGGTAAAATAGAAGTTAATAAAATAAAAAAAAGAAGGGACTTTAATTTTAGATAAAGGCTGAAGTGAAGTAAAGTTTAAATAAATCTATGAAACATTCTGAGGGGAAAGGCCTTATTTGGAACTCCATTTTGTTTCCACCTTTGAGAATATAGAACTGCATGCCAGACCATTGCCTTGTTTGGCTCACATAAACCATTTGAAATTGTTTGTATTGATATTGAAAGAGATTATGATAATGTTTTGATTCATTTGCAATGGTAGAAAGAAATTAAGGTGTTTTGTCAACAAGTGATGCTTATCTCTTAATTTTTAATTTTAGATTGTTCTATTTTGTTTTGGATTTTAGTACTTACTAATACATGACATATTATCTAGAAGTTTTAAAAAAATATTTAATGGTATCCGTTTGTAAAATAAATAGGGTAAAATAGAGCATGGAATGAAATATCAAATTTTATTTTTCAATGAAAGCTGATGTGAAGTAGTGTTTTAATAACTCTGTGAGACATTCAAAATCGAAAACAAGTTTTTTTTTTTTTTTTACTTAGTAGGGACCTTCATTTTGATTCTTTGAGAATAGAGATTTGTGTTCTTGTCCATTGTCTTGTTTGGCTCACACAAACCATTTGGGATTCTATACATTGATGTTGACAGATTGGGAAGCTGTTTTTATTCAAATTTGGTAAAATGAGCGAAGAAAGAAATCTATCATGATGTTATGGGTTTGTTACTGTTTATGACTGTTAGGTTAAATTTTGCTTCATTTAAGTCCGTATGGAGTTAGGGTAAAATGTCACTATCGAGAAAGGTGACAATTCGATGAGAATCTAAAGCATTTGCATTTAAAATTTTTAATACTTGAAAAGTTTCCCAACTCCGCATTGTTTGCATTCTTAAAAATATGTAAAAAGTGAGAATTATTTATTGATATTAAAAAGTTCCATCAAAATCGATCTAAAAATCGCGCCAAGTCGGTGGTTTTTTTAAAAAATGTAAATACTTGTTCGTTTTAAAAGTTTAGGTAAATTTTTTTTTCCAACGCAATTTGAAACTTAGGCTTTCCTTCGAGTTTAAGATGCGTAAATTGTGTCTGTTATAGTTTTGTTAGCTGAAAAGCTTTCAAGGAAAGGACACTATTTGAAAAGCGTTCTTGAAAGCGCAATTCAACTAATCTGTTACTATTTAATTTAAAAAGTACCAAATTAGAATTCTTCATGGAATAGATATTTTTAATGAAAAACAATATTTATTGCTCTGTTTTCGAATCAGAGTTTCTACTAGTATGTAGAAAATTGTCTCTAAAGAATTGTTTTAATTGTGTAGAAAATTAAAATATATAGTTCATTATTCACGCAACTTTTTTTCTTTATTGTGCGACATTTCAAATTAAATTCTTCATGGAATACATAGATTATAAGAACAATATTCATTGCTTTGTTTACGAATCAGAGTTAGCATTATTGCATGGAAAATTGCTTCTAAACTATTGTTTTCATTATATGGAAAGTTAAAGTATGAAGCTCATTATTTATTGAGCTTTTGTTTTTTATCGTGCAGCATTTCATTGTGAAAAAAATCTTTTTACAATTTTCACAATCACGCGCGCTGATAATTTAATCAGTTCTCACTTAGTTTTTGCTGGTGTATTATTATTTTTCGTTTTTCAACATTAGTAGAAAGATTCGAAATTTATAAGCCAGCGTTCCATTTATATATTAAATTCTAAACTCCATAAAAGTTTGTTACACGCCCTACAAATCTCTTCCCAAATCGTTTTTAATACTCCTATTTTTTTCTCGTCTGCGAATAAATCCACTCTTCCAAATCAGCTGGGAGAAATAAACAAAAGACGAGAGCAAAAATTATTACTATTTGCTCTGCCTCTTCAGCGAAACTTTCCTTCCTTCAACGGCAACGAAGTCAGTCTTTTAAATACTCTCCACCCCCCCCCCCAAAACTCCTCCTTTATTTAACTCATCTTCCTTGCCTCATCTGAGTCTGTCAAAAAAAAATAATAATAAATTAAAATAAAAGCATTATTTTTTTTAAAAAAAGTAGCGGAAAGTGCCATTTTATTTATTTTTTCCCTCCCTTACTCGAAACAGAAACCGTCAGCGAGCGTAGAACCAGAGTTAAAAAGACTTTCTTATTTTATTTTGCAGACGATGTTTGGTATGAAAGCATACTCCCCCACATCTCAACCCTCTGCAGCGCAACCCCTTTACGAGAGGTTGTGCTCATGTATTATTTATTAAGAAAGAGAAGCAGATGCAACGTTGAAAGTCATTTATACTTCCGGGCTGCTACCCGTGCTACAGCGAACGGGAAGATTCAGGTATGATTTTTGGGGAGGGGGTGGGGGATTGCAAAAGATATTTTTAAAGTAAAGCAAGGAATGGGAAACACTATTCTGAAAAGTATATTTTCTTCCGGTTTTTCCTATTTTCACTACCTGCTGGAGGTTGAAATGGTTTTGAGTTTCTTTTTTTTTCTTTCTTCTTTTGAAAAATGCCGTTTGGTTAAAATCTACTTATGTTTTTCTGGAACGTTCTTTTTAGAAATGATATATGTTGTGACTTATGTGAATTAATTTTTTCGAAATGAGCGAGATGATAAATATTACTTTTGTATTTTTTTAATTTTGTGTGTCGTGCAGTAAATAAAATATCGTTGTACAAAACGGTATAACTTATTTACGAGGGGGAAGGGGTATATTCTATTAATGAATATGGGCTCCATTACTTCCAAAATGTCCTAGCTTTCTTTCCCCCTGATTTCAGTTTCTTTGTTATCTTACTTGTTTTTTTGTTATATTTAATGATAGATTTAATATTTAAATGAAACGATTTATAATTCTAGTTTTTCCTCATAGATTAACTTAGATGCTATTTTTGGATTTATACTATAGACATGGTGCGTAGCGTTTTTAAAAGGTGCTTATTTTCGTTGTTTAAAAGCCCGTAAAGGTGCTTTTTTCATCGGGTGTTTTTAAAAAGTGCTTAATTTTCCCTTTTAAAAAATGAGTTTTTTTTCCGTTACCATGTCGATTTTCGTCACATATTACGCAAAAGTGTGCTTTTCGTATTGTTCTATTCAGCGTTTTTACAATTCATTTCGGCGTACCGTCGGTCCATCGCGTAGGAAGAGCCAATCATTTTACATGTTTGATGAAATACTTGCGAGCCCGTATGTGCGTCTACTGAGCTGGGTTCGGTGAGATTATTGCCTTCTCATGTGCAACTCTGCTGCATTTTGCAAGATATACTTAATTTCAGACTTCATTTTCCACCCTCTGATATCGAACCGAAAAATTTCTCGATCATTTTATAACGGCTAATATAATCAAGAGAAGAGTTCTTTGTCGGAAACTGGTTATTTTATCATGATCATCTAAAGTCTTTGAAAATTATTTTGCAATTTGTTAATGTATATGGTGCTTAAAAATATTGTTTGAGTGCTTAAAAAGTACTTCGCGGATCCAAAGACATCACGTTTGATTTGTGATGTAAATTGCATGTAACAGTAGCAGGCTACGTTGCCTAAAAATGTGTTACCAAATATCCCGTGTAACAAAATTACCCGTATTTTAATATGATGTTAATGCAGAATAATACTGCATTCCATTTTTCTTTATAATTCAATTTACCTGTGGAAGTAACATGTAAGAAGAATCGTTTCAAAATTGGTTGTAATTTCGCCTGATTAAGTAGCATCCAGTATAGCATTACAACTTATGATTCTTTTATTACGTTAATTACCAATCAATGAAGCATGTTAATTTCGGAAAATATCTGCAACTAACTTTTTTTTGCCAATTTCTTGAGAGTTTTATTTGCGACAGTTTTATAACTTTAATTGTGAATATTATAGCACACACTTACATCAAGAATTTATCTCAAGCTTTGTGCTTCTTTTATATAATAATAGTTCTGTGTGTGAAAAAAATATCAATAAAAAAAGTAGGCTTTGAAATCACCTTGTTGGCTTATAAGTTGATTCAAACTCTTATACGGATATAATACTTTTTTTTTTGAAATTTTTTTATTCATTACACGTCATGCACAACTATTTAATGTTTGCAACCAATAATTAGCAAACGCAGACCATAGAAATTGTACAGGTACTAACTAGACAAATATTCTAAAGAATGTTGTTCAAAGTCTGAAAGGATCTCTCCAATGCATATAATTTTAATGATTTTTTTCTTCTTCTTTAGAAAAAAGTAATTTTATAAAAGAAGGGCAGAAAATGAAGAAAGAATCGTAGTCATTGTGTGAAAGGAATTCCAAATTCTTATTCCCTTGGGGGAGAAAAAACTAAATCAAATCGGATTTCAATAGAAAATACCGAAGTTACGGAATTTGAATAACTAAAACGAAAAGATGAGGAAAAAAAAGTCTTTTTTTCTTTCAATTTTCTTAAAATTCTAATTTTGTTTTCTTCTTACTCTAGAAAAGTTTTTGGAGTTAAATTGAAATTTAATACTTTTTTGGACGTGAATGGAGATTTGACGGTGTATCCGAAATTTCATTCCGCCCCTCCCCCTATGACACGAAAAAAATAATAATCAGAATAAAATTTATATATATATATTGAAATAAAGTATTTTTTCTTCTCTCTATGACTTTCTTTTAAAAAACTAATTATTTAATTTATATGACAAGTTTAAAACCAATAATTACTTTCTTTTAATTTCTGAAACTTTTCATTATACGTATTGATGTTTAGTTGTATTTATTATACTCATTGGACTTTCTTTTTTCTTTCAAGTAAGTCCGGAGAAGATTTTCAAACGATATTTGGTTGTTATAAAGATCTGGAATCAGACGATAATGATTGAAATAAACATTATAAAACAGACGATATTTAGTTATATTAAACATTGAGAAAAAAACAATGTTTGGTTATAATAAATTTTAAGAATCATAAAATATTTGGTAATTTTTGAACGCGACAATTTTTTCAACAGTGGATATTTGATTCGAATATGTTGATTTTCTTTAATACTATGACATAGAACAGTCTTAAAAAGCCTCTACTCGCGTCATCATGAATTTTAGGTTAAATTTTTTATTTTAATTTTCTTGATGTTCTTTTGAACTTGACATATTTTTTCAGTGCACTATATTTCGGGGAAGTGAAAAATAACGGAGGTCGCTATATTAGTTTAGGAGAAACGACACTTGATCATTTTTAGATTTCCGATGAAATTTTTCTCAAACTTTAAAAGCTATAAAAATCTGCGATTTGTGGTTTTGAGTCACAGTAGTTTAAAACTACACATTTTTCAATTTTTAGATTTTTTAAAATTAATTTTAATAAAGTTTATACTAATGAAAAATGATTTGGATGATTCTGATAACGTAAATTGCAGGAAACAAAGATGGTTAACAAAAATAAAAAAATAGACAATTGCATACTATTTAATTACCTTTTTGAAACTGTATTGGTATACTTTTGTCAGAAAAAAATTCAAAAGATAATCTAAATTACCGCTCCCTTTCTAGGTTAAGTTTTGATTAAGTGACGGCTGCATATTTTGCATTTATCGAAAGATACTGCCGAATAAAGTGAATGTTTATCATCAGTTTATTTGTAAAATTTTATGTTACCATGCTGTACCTCTGTTGTACCTTCAGGCCCTGTGTGATATTCTTTGGTGCACAGGGAGATTTTGTTCCCCCCCCCCAAAAAAAAGAAAAAGGATTAAAATCATATTTAGAATTTTCTCTTCCCGTCTTCATCCCTTTTGGACATTAGAGTTCGGTCGAGGGGAGAAAGCCCTCTTCAAACTGTTATTTTCTAATGTAAAAGTATTTGAAAATTACCTTTAAATTTTTTTCTGAGAATTTTAGATTAGTATTTTTGAATTTAATGCAATTAATTTAGTTGTAGAAATATTTCTTAGGAATTTTTTGGTCTGCAATCTTTTATTTAAATTTATTAAAGTATTAAATTATAAAAGACCCTATTCTTAGAGTAAATGCTTTAATAAATAACATTGCCTGCTGTGCATTGCGATGTTTTTCATTTATGTAATTTTAATATAGGATAAGAAAGTTGAAATCAATATATCGTTATAAAATTTAGGTAATTTTAAATTAACGCTTAAAAAAATGGACATAATACTACAACTTAGCCCGTGCTGCAATAGCTGTATTCTATAAAAAATACCTTTATCTTTCAGATAGGGCGACAAAAACATAAAATTCACTGTTCAAATTTTAAATAATTCCTCGCACTTTTTTTTAAAGAAAATGATTCAGGAAATGTGATTACACTAAATAATGAAAAAATTATCTTCTTTTAACAATCTAAAAGTTATTTCAACATTATCTATCTTCATGTAACTGTTATTTTAAAATGAAAACAACTGAAAAAACTAAGGAAAGCATCACCGCAGCGGAAATCCTTTATTTTTACACGTTGGGAAGGGAAAAACTCACAAAACTATGAACCTATATTATAAAAATAAGAAAATAACATTAAGTACTGCTCAATGAGTTCACGAGTTTATCGCCCTGTACCATCTTTATCCCATACCTATGGCCACTCAGCGATCGCATCCGGTCGTCCAGCACGTGAGTTCTAAAACGAACCATCGTAAAAATACCAGTCGCGATTTCATCAACCCCCTCTTTACAGCTTCCCCCCCCATTGCTTACTGTTTACCGTGCGCCATATCCGCCTAATGCCCCCCTCCCCGATTTCTACTCCCACGCATATACCATGAAGAAAAAAGAATTTAATAAAACGCTTCACTAAACTAAATAAGGTGCAAGGGAAATCGATTGTACGGCGGTCGGAGGGGTTGAGGAGTGCTAAAGAGGACGCTACACTCTCCCCCTCTTTTCTGCCTCAACGTCTGTTGCTATGGTAACCGAGAATTCACCCATATCAGCATCATCTGTATCTTCTCGTCGTAACCTAGGTTGCCGCGTGTTGTGTAGGGATGCTTAACGGGATAGGGTTATGCAAGAATGTTTTCAGTGGCGCTCATCACTTTCGAATTTGTGAATACGATGCTTCGGAGATGGTGTTTTTTTTTCTTCTTCTTTACACCTTTTTTTTTTTTTTTGGTNCTTTTTTTTTTTTTTGGTGTTTTTATTTTGGTGGAAAAAGTGCGACGATGTATTGGGATCGGAAACGGAGTTTGTAAAGGAAGGCAGTTGTGACAATTTGATGCGAGTAGTTTTTTTCCCCCCCTCATTCTTCTAATTTGAAATGATTTTAGCTGTTCTATCGTGAAGCTTCTTTTTTTTTCGAGTTTTGTCAGAGTAGAAATCGTTTTTGGGTTTTGGATCGAGTAAGAAGGATTCTAAGGATTTGTCTGGGATTCGAATTCGATCCTAGACTAAGGAGGAAAATGTTATTTATAAAAGTGTACTGGAATTATGGATAATATTATTTGTAATAGATTTTGGTGAAATGTCGGTTTGGATTTGACTATGAACTTAACCTTCACTCTCTGGATAGAACTGAAAAATATGTTTGATTACAAAAAATAATAATAATAATAATAATAATAACAGTTGCATTATTTTTTGATTTGTTCCCCATGGTTTCTGAATCTGCTGATGAAAAATTCGAACCTGACAAAGCTGAAAGTTAATGCTATTTACGAAAGTACGAAAAAGTGTAACAATGCATGGGGATCGGAAATGGAGTTAGTAAAACAAGTTGCGACAATTCTATGTAACTAGTTTTTTTCTCTTCTTTCTCCCATTCTTCGAATTTGAAATGACTTAGGTAGTTGTAACCAGAAACTTCTTTTACGAGTTTTATCAGTTGTAGCAGTAGTTCATTTACGTCGCACTAGAGCTGCACAATGGGCTATTGGCGACGGTCTGGGAAACATCCCTGAGGATGATCCTAAGACATGCCATCACAATTTTGATCCTCTGCAAAGGGGGTGGCACCCCCACTTCGGTACCCCGACGACCTGCACATGAAGTCGAGCGTTAGGGGTAAACCGTTTAACGTGGACCAATACCACACACCCTCGGTCCCTACGCAGACTAATCCAAGTGGTCACCCACTGACTTCGGTAATCTGCTGGGAACCGTGTCTTAACGATCAGTCCACTGCGGGACACGAGTTTTATCAGAGTGAAAATCATATTTGGTTTTGGATCGACTTAGGATTTGCAGGATTTGTCTAGGATTCAAATTCGATCCTAGGCAAAGTAGGAAAGAAATGTAATTTATGAAATTACTAAGATTATGGATAATATGATTTGTAATAAATTTTGTTGTAATGTTGTAGATTTGATTCTGTACAGAGCTGAAAGATATGGTTGATTACGAAAAAAATAAAGAGAAAAATATTAATGGCTATGTATATATTTTTTAAGTTATCCCCATGGTTTCTGAATCTAGTTTAAAAGCAGATTCAGAAACTGCTCAGTACAGAAGTTAATGTTGTTTACGAAGTACGGAAAAGTGTAACGATGTATTGGTATCTAGTAATAGCAGTTGTGACAATTTGATGCGACTAGATTTTTTTTCTTTTATTCTCTAATTTTGAAATGATTTTAGCTGTTGTATCGAAGAGATTCTTTTTCGAGGTTTTATTAATGTTGAAATCAGTTTTGGATTTGCATCGACTTTGAAGTATTCGATATCGATTCTTAGACGAAGTTGTTAGTTAAGGTAGATTATAAAAGCACAAAGAAAGAATTTAAAATAAACTTTATTGTAATTTTTCTTTTATTTTCTGGTTTCTGAATCTACTTGGAGAGTTCGGATATCATCGTAGACAAAGGATAAACAACTTGATACAAACAAATTTTGACAGGATTAAGCTGTAGAGAAGTAATCGTTTGATAATTAGTTTGTAGTTAGATATTTATTTTAAAAATAAAATTTAGCTTTATGGTTTAGTTTTGGTTTGTCTGTACTCACGTTTTTGGTATTTTAAATTATCAATGTACGAGAAATATTTTAAGAAAATAGAAAACTTTACACAATTAATCATAAAACTCGTTTATTCAAAGGTAATTCAATAAAAAAAATAATAAAAATAATAATTTTTAATAATTTTTTACCATTTTTTATTATTTTTTTAAAAAATGGCCAAAACTTTTTAAAGTGTAACATTCACAAATTTGCATATATTTTTAAACTATGTAGTTTTAAAAGAGGAAATGTTAAATATTAATCAAATCGATCTATTATTTTATATATTATATAATTTCGAAAAAAATGTATTTTTTATTTTTTATTTTTCAATGAAAATTATATAGTTGAAAATGATGTAAATTTTGCATTTCTTTATTTTATTAACGTTTTATATGACATTTATGTGTATTTTTCGAGGTAGTATATCTTTTATTTATTTATTCTCACAATAACAACGATTTGTAATATTCATTTGTAGTTGGTTACTTTTTGCCCAATTATGCAAAGAAAAAAAAAAGAAACAATGTTGGAAGATTGAACCTTTATCGTATCTTGTCTTAAGATTATGCAACATTGAAAAACAATGTTTCAACTTGTCCTAGTAGTTTTTGACTTGTTTGATTATACTTTACCGAACATTAGATGCAATGGATTTTCGGAAAGTCTGACTTTAATCTCTGTTGTCTTTTTTGATAACAAAAATAACCCTTTGTTCAGTTTATTCCATTAATCTTAGAACTTTGCCTTTTCCCTAGTAATCAAAGAAAGCAGCATATTTTAACAAAATTCGGAATTTATGATTGTTACAGTTTCTTCATTTCTTTTAATGGTATTGCATCTCATTTGCATATTTGTTTCCACTTCGGCGGTACATAAATCCTCTCTCCTCTGATCTTTCTTTCTGGTGGAGATGGGAAAATTATAATGAGGTTGCATACATTCTAGAATAATTAGATTCTAAGTAAAGAAGGAGATAAAATTCAACAAACGGTACTTTTTTTTATATTCTTATTTAGTTATGGATTTTTTGTCTTTTTAGGAAGAGGAACACTTAACATTTGAACTAGGTTCTTATTTAAAAATTCTTTGTTCAAAACTTTAGTGCCATTCAGGAATTATTTACTTACTCAATAACTTTTTGGTCTCCGTGGTGAATAATTAAGGTACGCATAATAAAATAGGCACTGATTAAAAAAAAAAGAAGTTCATAAAGGATATGAGTGAGATTCGTAAGTTCTGTGTAAAATTCTGTGCAAATGCATGTGCGTCAAAAGTATAAATGAAACAGTTTTAACAGCAATGAATAAATAACACTGAACAACAAATGTTTTGTGGTATTTATACAAATATTTGATCTTGCCTAAATTAGGTGTGAGGTTTTCAAATCTGAAAGTAGTTCTGCTCCTAAAGTTGCAGATTTTTTTTTTTTAAATGACATTTTTAGTCTATTTTTTGTTGAAATGTATAAGTTTAAAAATGTTATATGTAACAGAGGTCGCATAAATGTTGCGACAAACTTCTAAGGCAGTGCCGGTCAGATGGCCGAGCGGTTAGCGTGCCTGATTGCGAAGCCATTGGTTTCTCTCTCTCTTTGTGCTGTCCTCTGTTGTGTGTGTGTGTATGTGATGTGTGAATGTGGCCCACCCTATAAAACGGGTTTGTGGCAGTGTGGCATGGGCAATGTTGCTCGCCTCCGTGACTTTGTTTCACAGGTGCCCACTGGGTAACGCGAAATGAGCAACAATTCTGGCATATTCATAGGCAGAGATTCAAATTCTGTGCCTGCCATTGGAAAAAGAAAAAAAACTTCTAAGGCAGTTTAGGGAGCATCATCAGAACTAAAATTTCATAAGAAACCATGCTCGGAAATGTCGTCGTATGCAGCTAGAGGCGCTTGCCTCTTACGAACTGTTCAGATGCGAGCAAGATACACTTCACTACAGGAAAGCACCCTCAGCGCGAGTGACGATGTTTTCTGCACCGTTAAGAGCATTTGTGCTATTGTTGTTTTAATTTTTAATTTAAAACAGGGGTGATTTTATTCCGGGTTTGTACTCAGTGATACAAGGATCATGGGTTAGAGTCCCCTTGCTGTCAGGCTAACCGTGGGAGGTCTTCGTGGTTTCCCTCTCAATGTAATTCAAATGCGGGTTAGTTCCATCAAAAAGTACTCCACGAAGGCATATTTCTCCATATACTTGATTCAGGAGTTCCCTTGTCTTCTGGATTGGGTTCAAAATTACGAGCTACGGAGTTAAACATTGGTAAATTAAACCCCAAATTGGGTCGGCTGTTCAACTACGGTTATAAAATAGGTAATTTAATTAATGTTAGTTCAAGATATAATGTTAAATACGAAACATGTTTGGTTCATAAATTGATATCTTGATATCGATTTTTTGCATATAAAATTTTCAAGGTTATTCATTTAGTGTTAAAAAATAATTCATGATTTGCTAGGCATCAGTATATGTGAAGTAACACAATACTTTATTTTATTTTTTTATTAAAATATTCAATCATTCGTTTCTAAAGAGATTGAATCCACTTTCATTTAATGTTAGAATAAAAAAATTCTAAACACAATAAAACGGTAATATACGTGACAGCACAGCGACATATTCAATTTCAAAAGAAATCATATACCCATCATGATATAATCCAATTACTAAAAGTAACATCGTATATGGTTTCTTGATTTCTTCTTGATTGCCCTCACAATAATTTGTAAATTTTTTTTTTTTTTTTTTTTTTTTTTTTTTTTTTTTTTTTTTTTTTTTTTTTNTTTTTTTTTTTTTTTTTTTTTTTTGTATTTATTTTTTTGAAAAAAAAAAACTTTACTTCTATTTTCTGCCATTTTGTGCCTTAAAAATAGTATTTTTCAAAACGAATCTGTCTCGTTTAGTGCATTTTCATGGTTATTGGAATCTTTTTCTTTCTTCTGTCTTGGGAATGTTTTATTTTCTTTCAAATTGGTGGTTCTCATTAATCGATTGAAAAGAAAAACGGACCGAAATTGATTCTATTATTTAATTTTCATAGTTTTCTACTTTATTCATCAAAATTTCTTTTGTAACTTGTAATTTTCATTGGTCACTTTTTCAAATTTCATTACATTATAGTAGTTATGACTTTCGTGTACCCTTTTTTAATTTTTCGTAACGCTGTGTACCACCAATACAGAAATGAATGTATATTTTATTATAAAAAAATTACACTAAAGTTAAAAATCACAACTGGCTGTTGACACCACTAATTACTAACTGTTAACTTTGCTTAAAATAGCCAATAGGAAAATACGTAATCGTAAATTTTCGTGGCTAGCTTTGTTTTTAAATAAATTTTTTTGAAATTTTCGTTTGTTGCAAGAAGATATTTCGAATGAGAACACGTACCCCCTCTAAACTGTTCCCGTACCCCTGGGGGTGCGCGTAGCACACTTTGGGAAACACTGCATTATAGGATTTAAGGCAATATAGTGAAAGGTCACACTTTTTCGAAAGGTGATATTTTTACATCAAACTATTCCTTATTATTGTTGCAAGACGTATTTTAGAAATTTTGCGGAATTTTCACTAACTGACAGTGTACAAATACATATAATCGTTTTTTTTTTTTTTTTTTTTTTTTTTTTTTTTTTTTTTTTTTTTTTNTTTTTTTTTTTTTGAAATTTATTATGTTTTACACAAACGTTCACCTGGCCAATTTGTTAATGTGACTTATTATTGCATTTCTCACTACTTCCATTAACTGTTACCAGGGTTGGAGTTTTGGACGTCCTAAACTGGTTTTGGACAGGACACGTGGGTTTTACTGTCTTAAACTGGGTAAAACTGTCCTAAACTGGATAAAACTGTCCTAAACTGGGTAAAACTGTCCAAAACCTTGAACTTTGGTAAAAGGTAAAAAATTCTATAGGTGTAACCATTGTACACATAATAATTACAGGTATCAATAAATATTTGATATTTTTTTATACAATTTACTTTAACTTATCAAAAGAAAATAATATAATATAATAGGAAAAGGTTTGTAATTTTTGAACCTCCATAATTCATTGAACAACAAAAGTGAATACCTAATCCTTTAAATATAAATATGCTTTTAATACTGATAAATAATATTTTTGCATAAGGATAAATAATGCAATATTAAAAAATAATAATTTTTCTTAAAAAAAATACTAAATTTGTTCAAAAATTAACCTTTTATTTTTCACAATATTTTTTTAAAAAAATTTTATAATTTCTGCATCACAGGATGATAAAAAAGACATCTATTTTTAAAAAAAATTGTTTTTAAATATAAATATATTAGTTTAAATTGAAAATACAAAATAACTGAAAAATGTATTAACAGTTTTGAAGGGCATAACATCAGTTTCAGTTACTGACACTGGTGATGTATCACCACTATGCTAAAAGAATTGAACATGAATGAAATAAAAGTATTCTTGAATAGTACTATAGATAAATAAACCTGTTTATGACGAACCAAGCACTTAGTCCCTAATATTTTAACCTGTATGGCAAGGCCAAACTTCAGTTATGTACTATTGAATGAGAGGACCAATTGAACTTGATTACTGATTAATCTTCCTTTGTTTAAATTGAAGAGTCAAACAATATTAATAAAACATTATACTTTTAAAAACAAATATTCTCTAGTATATTTAATTATCAATATGTTATTAGTTCTATGTTTATTTTACCTCTTAAATATTGTTCAGATAAAATTGTGACATAATTTGAGTAAAAGGGTTTTGGACAGTTTAAGACAGTTTTTGACCAAGGGGTTTTGGACAGGACGGTTTAAACCAGGGTTTAAACCGTGGATTAATCCATTCTGTCCTAAACCTTGCCAACCCTGACTGTTACTTTTAAAAGGATAAGCTTTCGTAAATAAAAATAAATTGTTAAGGCTTGTCGACGACTTTCTCAATTAAAAGAGCTTTCTTAAGAAGGTATAAATTGTTGCAAAGAAATAAAAGTTTTCGTTTAAATAACTGCATTTGAACTTTCAAATTACTTTTCAGATATTTACAAAGCTACGTTAATAAATAGATCCTAATTGTAGTGTTACGCTTAATTATTATGCAGAAGGGATAATTCTTGGTGAATAATGATAAAAATATCAAGATTTGTTCTCAAAAGACATTTTAAATGGAAAGTTTTCTCTTAAGCCAAAAAATAGTGAAAATTACCATTATTCAGTTAAATTATATTGCTTTTCAGTAGTTAATAAAGCTACGCAAATAAATATAACTAGGAATAATGGTTTCTGTTACTTTTCTTTTTTTATTTTATTATCTAACAAATTTTGATATTGATCTGAGGTATTTTAATTTAAATTAAAATTGCTTTCTTTGTATTATTATTGTGAAGTTCTCTGGAGATATATACCTTGAAATTGTCTTCAATGCACTAAAGATATTAAACTGTAAATCATTTAAAGAAATGAAAACAGCGTTTTGATTTTAATCAAATAACTTTTAATACATTTCAAGTGATGTTAAAAAATGAAATAAGAGAAAAATATACATTTAATCATTGTTTAGTTTAGTTCTTGATATTTAGCTTTCTTTGAAATTTATTGATGTTGTTATATTAGAAGTTAAAATGTTTTTTTTTGTTGTTAATTTTATTGTTCAGCCTTAGTTTATAATGTTTAAAAAATCTATTCTTGTTTCGTAAATTGAATTAATTATTTTTCTAATATAAAATTTTAATATTATTATCTTCTATTTATTGGATTTAAGCTGATTTGTAGTTATTTACACTCTTTATTTTTCTATTCTAGGTAAGTAAAGTCTTCTTATTGTATCTTTTTACAGGTATGTTTCATAATATTGTTATTTATATTTCATGCCGTTTCAATGTATTTTTTAGTCTTAACGTTGAAAGATGTCGCTCTTTATGTGTGATTGCCAATAAAATATAAATTAAAATAAAGCTCGTGCCCATAAAAGGATTATTACAGGGCAATAGAATAAGACGAGGGCAAGTATATTTATTTACCACAAAAGTGTTTAATTTTTTTAATATAAATATTTTGATTAAGACATTCATCCAACATGTGCGAAGCTAAAGGTAGTCAAGAATAATGCAAGATATATTTTCTTGTTTTCTTATTTATTTATTTTGCAGCAAAAGAATAGCCATCATATTCACCATATTTTAATTCAATGGATTTTTCCGTTTGGTCTATAATGCCGACAAGGGTTTGTGTTTAATTCAATTAGAGTTTGGTATGCCTAAATGAAACTTAATGCAAGAAATAGGAGTTGCGGTCCAAAGCCAAAACTTTATGAACTTTAGGAAACTCTAGAAGATAGAAAAATGACTGGAATAGTTATTCTCATAACTATTTCTTTTATTAATCACTTTGGTAATAATCTAGCAATATTTTTTCAGTTTATGTTATATCTTATTTTTATATTTAGTAAATATATTCTAAGTATGTATGTAGAATATATTTTTAAAAGAAAGCACTAATTTTTAATCGAAATTGGATCTTTTCATGAACCCCCTCCCCCCCCTTAAAAAACTTACTTAACCTCGGGCAAAATTGCGTTTATCATGAAACTCCCCCCGCCGAAAAAAATACAACCTCACAATTTTTTTTCTAATGAAAAAAAGCAAAAACAAAATTGGGTTTTTAACAAACTCTGACTAACTCGGTTTTTGACAAATCCTGATTTAATATGGACAAATTTTTGCTCTTATTATAACTATAAATTTGAGTTTGTCCAATCTAACATATTCTATACTAATTAGTATAAGGTTATATCGACATTTTAATTCGTATTTCCACAAAATATCGATATTTAACTGTTTTATATCACTGTCTTTTTTTAATCAAACTAATTTACTTTACTGTTACATTGCTCACTATTTTTGTGATAAAAAAATGAAATTTATGGAAACTCACGATAATATCACCGTTCACAAGTCACGAGTATCCTTAACGATAATTATTGTTATCTTATCGTGATTGGTATTTATCGTTGCCAATAATGGTCACGATATTATCACTGCCAATAATGATTGTGATGTTATAGCTTTTGACAATTCTTACTATATTTGCTATTTATCGTATCGTATCGTATTTGCTATTTATCGTAAGCCGATATGTTGTGGGAGTCGTTTTAAAATATTGCACTACAACTTTTAAGAAAAAAATAGTTGATATTTATTTACGCATTTAGTCTTCCTTGTGTCTTCTGTTTAGAGTCTTTTGAATCCAGCTAATTTTATTAAATTTCTATCCAAAAATCTACTTTGTGAAATTTGTATTCATATATTTTTTATTATATATCTTTTTTATTATATATTTTTTATCATATATTTTTTATCATATATTTTTTATTATATATATTATATAATATAAATTTTTTTATTCTATATTTTATTATTGAATCTTAATTATCAACTGTATGCATACCTTATAAAGTTACAAGTAAGATGCTCAACATATGAACATAGTGTTAAAAACTGTTGTACACGTTAGAAATATGCTGACAAAGTCTAGATAAATAGGCTATCTATATACAGTATGAAATATTCATGTTGGACGCAAATCTTTATAGCCCGATTCCTTCTACATTCTTAAGAGAAAAAAAATGTGTTAAGGTATTTTGAAGATAAGAACAAAAACGCCTTTGTTCATGCAAATCTCTAAAAACATGAATATATTAAAACATAGTTTCAGTTGCTAAATATTTTATTTATGTATTCATTTGCTTTTGCATGTTATGATCTGTACCAAAAAGTTCAATGTTTATATGCATGTGGGTAAATACCTTATGCAAATCCGCACTTCTTAACTTATCCGCACCAAATTTGGTATAAATATATTTAAAGACACGGTGGAGTTATTGTCTTCCTTAACCCATTTTCAGCTAAAGGTGCGTAAAAGCACCATTTTAGCAAATATATTTTTTTTTAACTCTGTGACGTATATTTTTAACTAATTTTATTTTTCCACTTCTTTTAGGGAATCTGAGGAAATCTATAAAATATTAGTATTTTAATTGAGTAAATTTTCAAAATACGCTTTTTAAAAAAGAAAAAAAATTGAAACGGTTGATTTGTTTGACTTATTGACAAGGCATAAATATTTCACTTGAGATTCATCATACGTTTTTATGATGGATTCAAGTGGCAAGTTCTGTAAATAAATTAAAAATAAAATTAATGTCATAAAAAAAACTAGTGCTCAACTAAATGGTTTGCCCTTTCGTTTCTGGGTTCGAATCCCAGCGATGGCTGGTCGATACGAATTCCGCATCTGGCTCGCACCGGCCGCAGTGCTGACGGGAAATATCCTCAGTGGTAGACGAATCATGAGTTAAGAGTCCCCTTGCCGTCAGGTTAACCGTGGGAGGTTCTCGTCTTCCTCCCCATGTAACGCAAATGTGGGTTAGTTCCATCAAAAAGTCTTCAACGAAGGCAGTTTTCTCTCAATACTTGATCCAGGAGTTCACTTGCCTTCTGGATTGGGTTCAAAATTACAAGGCTATAGAGTTGAACATTAGTAGTCGTAAACCCGAATTTGGTCGGCTGTTCAACGACGGTTATATGAAAAAAAAATTCCTGATTTAATATGGATAATTTTTTGCTTTTATTATAATTATAAATTTGAGTTTGGTTATAGAATCTGACATATTCTATACGCATTAGCATAAGGTAACATCGACATTTTAATTCGCATTTCCAGAAAATATCGATATTTCACCGTTTTATATCTCTGAACTTTTTCAATCAAACTAATTTACATTACTATTACATTGGTTACTATTTTTGTGATAAAAATGAAATTTATCGAAACTCACGATAATATCACCGTTCAAAGCCAAAAGGTGATGTAAGCATAAAAAATAAATAAATAAAAATTATAAATAAATAAATAAAATAACAAATAGCAATCAAGAAAAGGGAATCTTCTTCCAGAAATTGAAACAACTTATGTAAATACTGCCCCCCCCCCTCTACCGTCGAGAATGAAGTCAATATTGATACTTACTCTTTTAAAGCTTGTTTGTATATACTTAATTAGCAGCAACTCAATAACAATTAATGAAATAAAATTGAAAATAATCTAATTAGGGCATGGAAAAATTATGGTACATTCTGAATATCATATTTTAAAGGATACTATATTTTTATTTTAGTAACTCAGATTAAGGTAAATCTAATAGTATAAGGCCGCACCAAGAAATATCCAAGAAATAATAATAATAAAAAAATAATGGTTGTAAATTCGGTGAAATGAATATGGAGGGTGGAGATTATTAAGTTTCTTATCCGTTTCGTAGGGAAGTAAAAAATATATTACAAGAGTATCTATATTATGCACCTTGATATAATTGGTTCTGGTTACTAGAGTTCTTTTAATGGCAATACAAGAAGTATTTAACACCACATTTAGTTAAGCATCACTGGCTTCAATAATAGGCGGTTTTTTACGACCTTCGAATTAAGTACCGATATTATTTTATCAATATTAGTGTCGAAAAACTAATATTTTATAATAGCTATTGATACTATAACTAAATTTTGGTAGTAATTTACCAAAATTTAGTTATAGTATCAATAGCTAAATTTTAGCAAAAAAAATTTTTTGCTAAATTTTTCCGTCATTTTAAAGTATGTATTTTTACATAGCAAAATTTGAACGAAATCGATTGAATAGTTTCTGAGAAATCGAATTTTAAAGAAATCGTATATTTAAAATTCGATTTCTCAGGTACTATTCAGCCATTTTCGCTCAGATTTTGTATTTTTGTTAAATTTACATACTTTGAAATGACGTAAGAAATATACCTTACAATTTAAATTTGTTTGACTACTATTAAATAAAATAATAAAAAATAATAAATATTCACTAAAATTAATTTTTTGCACGGAATTATCTTCAGATAATCGAGTTTTATAATTGTGCTCAAAAAATTTTCAATTACCCTCAATAAGTTTTCGAGATATGGTGAAAAACACAAATGGAAAATTTAACATTAAATTATTCAAACTTTATATCGCTCTCCTAACCAAACTATTGGACCATATTTTTCAGATTGCGACTACTTCCTATATTTTTTGGGGCTCAAAAGTCCGAATTTGTTCATTTAGTGAAAGTACGGTTTTGTGTCCAATTAAGTAACTTAAAATATCGTCTGCACTAAATAATAAGCATATTTGAAGTCGAACCATTAAGATTGAGTCCTAAAACGTGAAGATCCGATAATTAGATCAAAAGTTATTCAAGGCGGTGCGCGTTTTTTTGTTTTTGTTTAGTGCACTGTATATGAGAAACTTGCTGATTATGGAAATGTTTGACTATCAGAAGTTGACCTGTAGAAATAGCACTATGCCCCAAATGATGCTGAATACAATTAATTTTTGTTTTGAAAGAATAAACTTCTAAAAACATGATTCGCTTAGTCTGATAACCTTAAGCCACGTGAAACAATACAATAAATAATTAATATTAAAAGTGGGATTGTTTTAGCTTAATTTATTACGTCGGTATATATCTTTTAGTTTTATGCATGATTTCATAATGTTGATTAATACTAATTTATTGATCATTTAATTTTTTTTACCTCTTGCGAAAATTGACTATTTGCTTAGTAAAAGAGTCCAATTAAAGAACTAAATAGAAGGAACCAAGGTTTGTTAAATCCGAGTATATTTAAAATTGTCAAAAATAAAAACTATCACGATTCTTCAACAAAAAGATAATTATAATTTATAATTTTACACGAGTTTTTCTATAAATATTAAAATTATTTATCCGTATCTATAGAATACATAAAAATATTTCAATGTTAATAAGATTTTTCAGACATAGTACATGTCTGCGAAATATTTTTTTGGACAAATATATTGATTATTTTATATGTAAAGTGAAGAGGAAAAAACCGCGGAATCTCTCTATAATGTACAGCGTCAAAAAAAAAAAAAAATCACCTTGAATAAGTTTTGACAATCTTAATCACAATCAATCTTAAATGTTCGAAGGCCTAATCTTAAGTGTGCTGATTAATTTTAGCAGACGATATTTTAACTTGTATTTTTTGTACACAATCACCAATCTATAAAAGATGGTATTTTTAATCAGAGAAAGAAAGTTTTTGTGTTTGATTTTATATAAAGTGTCGCCTACACTAATTAATTATCGCATTTAAATAATTCTAATTAAAATTTAATTAATCAGCTTATATACACTCGAACCATTGAGTCTTGGTAAGCGAAAATTCAATCGTTAAGTCCAAAAATTATACAAGGTATTCAGTATTTTTATTTATCTATTTATTTGCGAACTGAGCAGTGCACAGAAAAAAAGCGAATACAGAGCTTTTGATTCAGATGGTATAACCGTCTAAAATGTTTCTTACAAAATATTTGAAAGACCTTCTAAATCTAAGCCTATAATCCCTTTTAACTAAGACTTCAGAAACTACTTAATATCATTCACGATTTCACATATTCCTTAAGTGCTCCTAAGATCAATCGCTCCTGTCATAAGACTCCCTCGAAATCAAACTCAACATCGATTGTCTGCTGTTATAACAAGGCCTGTTTTGGCTGTACAGATCTATTTGTGTCTGAGTCGAATAACAGGCTAGCAATTAGCGAATTTCTGCACCTGATGGATGCCCTCGGAAGGGGAAGGGGGTGTTTATTGTGGATCGTTTCAACCCTTTCATATCGACTTCAATGCCCTTAGAACATGTTCTAGATCTCTTTTGACTATATCGAGAATGGAATATGCGCTATATTAGTGATTAAGTATCGGAGTAAGATGTCTATTTTACAACATATTATGTTTAGTCAACTTCATTTGTTTGAGAATGTTTTTTATATTGTTCTTTTTTATTAAAGTGTGTGAAGAGTTTGGTTTTTAAGTTTAAAATATAATAAAATATGTCTGTCTGATTCCGGCGGACAGACCATAAACGTATTCATGTATTGTTTCTGATTGCTTATAAAATCACTTGCATCACCATGAAAAAAATAGGATTTATAGATCAAAGAGGAAGAATGCTTAGGTCCATTTTCCCCAAAAATGACAATTGGTTCTCCATCTGTTGCCTAATGTGGATTACCAAGTTTTGCCAATCAATAACGTGAAAAATTGGTTCTCCCCGTGAGTTATTACATATTGAATATAGGCTGTGCTATAGAACATCAAATCTGCTCGGTTTCCGTTAAAACAGGAGTTTGAAGGCAATAGTTTAAATTGTTTCTTACTTTCTGAAAGTAATCAAACTAGTTTTGATGTTTTTCATTTTAACCTTCGTCACTGACCACGGATTTTGTTAGCATTTTTTTCAGTCCTAGCTTAACTATTAATTTGCATCACTTAATGTATTTTTTTTTTTAGCTTCATTTTTATTTAAAAAAGAAAAGAACTAAAACTTTATATTCTTTAACATATTATGATTAGATAAGGATCTTTTGAATGAACTCAAATGAAATTTTCAGTCATTTCAATTGATGAAATTTTCATTTAAAAAAGAAAAGAACTAAAACTTTATATTCTTTAACATATTATGATTAAATAAGGATCTTTTGAATGAACTCAAATGAGATTTTCAGTCAATTCAATTGATGAAATTTTCAATCTCCTGCCACTAGAAGCGAAACAGTTTTCACATTGTCTTGTCAGTAGTTTAATAATTGAGATCGATTTACTAAATTTAAGAAGTAGAACTTTAAAAGTATAACTCTTAAAGTATGAAATTTTTTTTTGTCTTTAACTATGCTTTAGCAGCTTTTAGACATTTTATTACACGTTGAATTTTGAAGGATTTGAAAATCTTATTCTATTTCTAAGTGATTGAGATATGAAATATTTTACACGGAGGACAATAAATTTTTTAAAGGGCGAAAATTTTATTATTTGGCGAAGGAAACGTTTTAAGTCTTTCGGATATTGTTTTCACGAGATAGGAAGTGCTGTTTATGTCATTTCTTTTAAATGTGATAAAACAATGAGTAATTCCATTTCAAAAGAACTTCTGAAATCGACGAACAAAGAACGGGAATAATTTATTGTGTTTTGTTTATAAAAACAGCGTTAAGTAAATAATTTTATTTTAACATATTTCTTTCCTTTTAGTTATAGACAAAGGATATTACTGAATTTGAAAGAAATGCTCTATGTTTGTTTCATGATACGATATCAATTCAAATATTTTCAATTCAATATTTTGTATTTTTGTGTTTTGTAAACACATTTCAACGTTTTAAAATAATAACTTTATATTGGATTCAGGCATAAGCTTTCGCCTATTGAAAAAAAAATGCTGTAGTCAGGGAATTACAACGAAGGATTCATTTCAAACTCCTTGGCATTATTTAAATCATCCGGATGCCCCCAAAAAAGAACAATTGTTTGAAAATTGAATTGAAGAAAAATGGAAAGGGATGAAAATTTTAAAATTTTCTGAAAAGCCGGAGAATTCGAAATTAGTTCAAAAGTTCTTTAATAGATGGTGTTGTTAACCTAGAAAAACTATGAAGTGATGTTTTCAACCTAACCATCATTTGAAACAACAATGTTGTACAGTCTGAGGGCAAAATTAACTGACGCTCGTGCGAATATATCAGTTTGATAGGCATAACATGTAGCAGGAAACATTGATTTTTTTAAAAATAGATTTTTCCATTGAGTGGCGCTATCTGTTGTCAAACTTTGTAACTAAATGTTAATATTCGGTAAAAAAAAAAAAAAAAAAAAAAAACTAGTTTCCTCGACAAAACTCCCATTTCCTCCGTTTGTAATTTTTAGAGATTATTTCTTTTGATAAGCAGCTATTAGTTAAAAATAAATAAGGAAATGGTCAGCTTATCCGACGAAGTCAGGAAAAGGCATCTCTGTAGTCAATTTACATCGACAGGTAAATAAACAAACAACTTTTATTTAATCAATTCAAGCTTAAGTTTGAAGTTAGTTGCATACAAATAACTTACAAGTAACATGATTACATACAAATTTGTTAGTAATTATTTTATACCGGATTGGGTGTATCGTTTCCAATTATAGGGATTTTGCAATTATCTTTTATAATGTTTTATTGAACAGCACAATTACTCAAAGCACATTTATATATGCATTAAGTTTCTAACTAATTAATCATTAATTGCTGTTATATATGCGAATTGGATTTTACCGATTTCACGGGATGTTGCTTATTCCTCCACGTTCATTTCCAATCTGATGGAATTCTCCCTCAGTTAGGGAAGTCTCATTTTAATTTTTCCCCTTATAGGGGATAAACCATACTCGTGGCAAATTTCTTTGCACGTAGCTCGAGTTGCCATACGGTCACTTAACAATAATTTACTTAATAAATTAATTACTCACCACTACTTCTGAATATTTCAAAAGCTTATGTGATATGCCTCCTTGTTACAGTCGAAGTCGTGTAAAACCCCTTAAAAAGTTGGCAAAATTAACCGAAAAGCTGAAAATTTCAGTTTGTAGTTCTCTACGTTCTTTAAAATATTTTGTCGAATCCGGAGCAGTTGTCATCTTTGCAATGCCAGAAAGGCTACTTGAAATCAAGTGAATTTTTTTTAAGGCAGAGACTACGTTTCTTGTTTTTACAGTGGCGCCATCTATGGCCAAAAATACGACTTCAGCCACACACACATTACAGCCCGTTTCAGAGAGAGGACCCAATCATACTGCATTCTTCCACAGATCGTAATTTTGACCTGAACGAGAGAACGATCAATCTCCGATTCAGTACCCCTAGAGGTATTGTTTTGTTAAGAGAACCTGGAGGACTTAGTTACCACGACAGATTTAGCGTGCACCAGTTACCATTTAATACAGGGGGATTCTTCGGCTTGCGGAATTCGAACTTACGTTCTTACAAACACGAGCCAAACGTCGTTCCACTCAAGCTATCCTGGCCTCAGTAATCAACTGTAAAAAAAAATTCTCATATTTAAGAATTTTAACCTATATTTTATTGCCTTCCTTCCAATTACGCTGGAAATCACCCTGACTATTTTGCTCAATGGACGCTTTACGACCTGTTTACACGATCCAAGTTCTTGGACGAAGATTGATTGAAATTGATGGAAACTTGTTTTGCTTTTATCTTGGATCGTGTAAACGATCATCTAAGTACTTGGTCCAAGTCCTTGGACGATAGTAGAGCATGTTCTACTTTCCATCCAAGTTTTTCCTCCCTTAACCAATCAGCTTCTTTAGTTTTGTGACGTCAACAAGCAGGCATCAGATTATGTCATTTTGTTGTATGTTTTTATGTATTTTAGTCCAAATAAATTAATCTGTTGCGGTCTATTTGTGTTATTATGATTTTATTTAAATTTATTTAGTAATTTTAAATTCATATAAGTATGATTTTATAATGTTGAATATGAACAATGCACACGTGCAAGTTTTTCTTCCGAGTGATCAGTGACATTTACGAACTTGTATAGTGTCGTCGAATCATCAAACTTCTTGGACAGAGGAATTCCTCCAATTTCTCAGATTCAAGAACTTGGACCGTGTAAACAGGCCTTTGCTTCATTTGACGCTTTGTAAACTACATTAACCAAGCCCATATTTGGCGACCGCGTGATACCCGTGTCACTGAGTTAATTAAAAAAAAATGTCCTCTAAAAATGTATAAATTCATTCTAACTATTTTAATTTAAAACTCATAAATTCTGAGAAAATAAATGACTGAGATATAAAATACTAATAAAAATTTTTTTTAAAGATAGTACTGGTTATTTAAGAATAATATAGAATTGAATATTTCAGTTTGACCATTTTTATTTTACTCATAACTGATTCGTGTATTAACTGTAACAACATAGTGTTACCACTTAAAAAACGTTATGAAAAAGACTTACCTGGTTTAAATATTATTCCCCTCAAATCCTCTAATTCACCATAACTACTTCATGACTAGTTTGTTTAAAAACTCGCACTTTTTTCACAAAATTGCTCGAAACTTGTTCAAATTCTACTGTACTTCACATTTCTCTAAATAAATAAACATTTCTCATAACACTTATCAAATGTATTACACTGGCTCTTTCTATAACTGGGATTAGTTAACAAAATCCTTCCAATATTATTAATAAATTATTAGAAACTCAATTTTCAATGACAGTTTGATAAAGAGTAAAATTGTAGCACCAAAAGGCTTTGAAATCATGTAATTGTCTCTCCAAATTGCGACGTAAGTGTAAATTTCTTGCTCTTGACTGTTCTCAAAACCTAAACATCCAATTGCATCACTTTAATTTATATCTGAAGAGTTTCTCTTTGAAGTGTGGATTCGAGTTTCACTTGCCGAAATAGCAACAGTATTATTTAATTAATATCAATGTAAATACGTGAACGTTAATTCATTCCCTGATGGCATTTAATTTATATTTTTCAATATTGTTGTATAGGTTTGTTTCCTAATGATCGCTTAGCTGAAACCGTGTAAATATTTGATTGCGAATTTCGATTAAAGTTCTAATCATCCGGTATAATTAGAGTATCGATTAAAGTCGCTTAGAATTCGATTTTCAATTATAACTCCCATTTAAGAATCGATTTCCAATTATAACTCCACTTATACCTAGTGTGGAACTACTGACTTTAATTGCCGTGATAATAAAGTCTTGCGTAAGTGGTTCTCTGTTTAAGTACACATTCTTAAAAAGCTCTTTGTTTAAACTGTATTTCAAAATAGTTGTTGAAATAGTAAGATCTTTCATTTCACAAAGTTGTTGCAGTGTGATCGAATTTTAATATATATTGTTTAAATAGTAATATCCATCATTTCACAAAGTTGTTGCAGTGTGATTGAATTTTTAAATGTGTTGTTGAAATAGTAAGATCCATCATTTCACATTGTTGCAGTGTGATTGAAATTTAAAATATGTTGTTGAAATAGTAAGATCCATCGTTTCACAAAGTTGTTGCATTGTGATTGAATTTTAATGTATGTTGTTTAAATAGTATGATCCATCATTTCACAAAGTTGTTGCATTGTGGTTGAATTTTAATGTATGTTGTTTAAATAGTAAGATCCATTATTTCATAAAGTTGTTGCAGTGTGATGGAATTTTAAAATATGTTGTTGAAATAGCAAGATCCATTATTTCACAAAGTTGTTGCATTGTGATTGATTTTTTGTCGTTAACACGGGGTGTACAACTTCGTTAACGACTTCGGGTGTTTATCAGGGCCCAAAAATACGTATATTTCGAGGTAAACAGGTAAAAAGAAAACATTTTCAATAGAATAGTTTAACATTTATTTTTCAACTATTTTGGATAAGGCGAATTCTTAGAATCAATAGTGTTAGTGTGTTGTTGATATCGTTCAAATGTGCTGTAATCTTAATTCAATACTAAATTTAAATATATTATTTATATTTCTTAAAGTTGATTGCGCAATGTATAGTAGAGTAAGATTTTCAGAGGGGGAATTTTACCCCAATTTTACCTACAATACCCTAAATAATCAACCTTTTTTCGGTGGAACCCCGACTTTATAAAGTTTATTAAGATAATTTTTATCGTTATAACCTACATTTTTAATTATTTAATAGAGTATAAGGATTTTTAATTGTTTTTTATTAAAATAATCTTAAATTATGTTTTATGTCCGACAACTGAATTTGCAATCCTTGTGCTATTATATTTTGTCTAGTCATGAATTAAGTTTTTGGTGTATATACGTAACCAGAAAATGAATAAAATAAGACAAATTATGGTTTACTTCTAAATGAAAACTTAAGTGATTCGTTAAGATATTCGTTATTTTATTTTGATTCGAAAGGCGTAATGGAAATACTAATGCAATGGTTTAAAAATGCACGTTCTTTTCATAATTTCTTCAATATATATTGTTTTTAGAAATATAATATTTTCTTTCAAAAATGCCATTTGTAATTCTTTGGTATTTTACTTGAAATATTTTGTAAAGGCAAGCAAAAGATTACATAAATTACGAATTATTGGTTGGATCTAAATATAATCTGAAGTTTCAAAACTCATCAAAGGTTATAAAAATTAATAACTCGCGGAACTCCTTTAACTCTTCTACAGAATTCTACGGTTTCGCGGAATGCCATTTGGTAACCGCTGCTCAATATATTCTAAAATTTATTGTTCATTTTTTAATAACTTGCAAAAAATGTTTTATATTTTAAATTATAAAATTATGTATCTAACTGTCTTATTAAAAGCCTTAACTATCTCATCTAATTGCCTAAAACTATGCATCTATTTGCCTTAAAGTTCTCTAAATTATAGCCATTTTTAAGTAATTTTTTTTAATTTAATAAAAACGTTCTAAATAATTAAAAGTAAATAAAACTCTTTGTTATTACACAATACAAACATCATACATATGTATTAGTTTTTTGTCAATTTTAATTTAAAATATATTTTTTAAAGTTAATAAAAAAGTACTATAAAAACTGCAAAATCTGTGACAATATGGAATTTTATAGGAAAACTATTCTCAGTACCTCTTTTTTTGCTCATATTCCCTCCTCTACACTATGATTCAACTGGTACCGAAACTCTATTTAATTTCACACCTTTAAGGTTGCAGCAATTTCACACCTTTAAGGTTGCAGCAAGTCTGGTTCAAGAAACTGATATTATGGGTCAACGCTGTATTGATGTTTCTTAGAGTGTAGAATTTATATTTATAATTTCGGTTTTTGATATTCGAGGTTTTTTTATGTATATATTTTTTATAACTGTCACTGAACAGCCGACCTGATTTTGGGTTTATGACTACTAATGTTCAACTCCGTAGCCTTGTAATTTTGAACCCAATCTAGAAGACAAGGAAACACGAGGATCAGTACCCCCAGAGGTATGATATGTTATGGAAGCATAGAGGGCTTTGTGACTCGGCAGATTTAACGTGTATCAGTCACCATTTACTACAAGGAGAGTCTTCGACAGACGGGGATCGAACCCACGACCACTTGGGCATGAGCCCATTTCCCTTCCAACTAGGCTATCCCGATAAAATTATATGCAATTAATTTAAGCGACGCAGGCCGTTTGATGCTCTTACGCATTAAATTTAAAGATCCACCTCAACGACGGCAACCTTCGCTACATGAGAAGAAACAAAGCTACACACGGACTTATGGACACAAGATCTTGAGACACGCACGATTAATAGCACCACTATTGAGCCGGTAGGCGGAGTGTCCAGTTTCGATCCCACAGGGCTGCGGTAAGACTCATCTTTGCATTGTATCTTTGCAGAAACACTAAGATCTATTCTAAGATGAAAACTATCAGTTTGTTGGAAAGTTTTTCGGTATTATAATACACTCTCAAAAATATCGGTTCGAAGTTGAAATAAAATATCCTGACCCATAGTATCATATAAATTTTATTAAACTTTAACAAGTCACTCAAATGAGCAGTGTTATTGGTCCAAATATCGCTCATGGGCTGCAATAGTGGCACAACTCAAAAAAAGAGACGCGTTTTGGACTAAGAACAGGTGTAAACAAGAAAATACACATTCTTTTCAATGCAATGCTAGCACAAGTCATAATTCAACTTGAAGGTAATCTTCGTTTAAGCAAACTAAAGCATTTCTTATGTATTTTCTTTAGCAATGAAAACTTTAAACCCACTTATCTCAAAACATTATTTTTTGAGTTATGCCGCTATTGCAGCCCCCATGAGCGACATACTCATCTTATACGATAATATCGTGCAAATTTGCTGCAACTTAAATAAGATGTTAATGTTCAAGATGAACCATCGAGCAATCAAGTTTAAGATGGTTTAATTTGCACGATAAATATTATTAAACTTAGCACCATATTGATTCTGCAGTAAACAGTGGTAGCAGTGATAGTGCAGTTGCAGCAGTTCGGCATGCTTCAAAATTTCTAACAGTGTATTGCTACAAGATTCTTTTAATGTTATGAAATGGTGAGACATTGTTTTCATATATTCCGAACTGGAGACACTCTTTTCCCATTAAGGGAGGCCTTAAAATATTTATATTATTGTACCTTTAAAATTATGAGGCTTTTCCTTATCTTTCTATAAACAGATTTTTGCTCGTACTTTTGACTTAAAAACTGCATCACTATTTAGATATAAATTCAAATCGAAAGTTTGTAACTAAACAAGAAGAAACTGAAAGGTGATCTCTAGTTTCCGTAATCCCATAAAACGTTTACTTATGATAATACTAAAATCTTTCGTCATCCGATTAGATAGTTCTATTTCGACAGCTTTCTCCATTTCTATTCTACACTATGGGCGATCTCAATCTATTATTGAATATGAAGTTTGAGATCAGGAACAAACGAAAATCAGTCCTTTTTAGTCCATTAGGGAGATCTAAAATTACTTTTTGTTATTGTCCCTTTAAAATTATGTGACTGCACCTCCTCTTCCTGTAAACAGATTATTTAAGTGGCTCGTAGTTATGATCTAAACATTACGTCACTACTTCGATGAAAATTCAAATCGAAAGTTTGTAACTAAACAAGAAGACACTGGAATGGATTTAAAGTACCCATCTCCAGTTTCCGTAATCTTATAAAACGTTTCCTTTCGATTCCACCAAAATCTTTCGTCATCCGATTAGGTAGTTGTTCTATTTCGACAACTTTCTCCATTTCAGTTCGTTATAAGGGGTGATCTCAATCTATTATTGAACATGAACATGAAGTACTACGGATCAGGAAAAAAAGGGTCCTAGCTGAAAGGAGAAAAGCCGCTTAGCTCAGCAATATTTGAGCAGCTTTTTTTTTTCTTCTTCTGCAGTCTCTTCCTATTCTTGGCAAAAGAGAAAGCAGTGCACTTGGTCTACATTCCCAGAGCCCTTCTGGCGTCATCTTTCCAATATTAAAGAGGAATAATTCTCTTTTGGATAAGAAAGTGGGAAAGTTGTCTCTGAAAGCCGGCTCTTTATTGTCCGGAAGAAGAGTTAAGCTGATGAATGAAAAGGGCTTTCTTTTTCTCTGCTTTCTCTTTCTTGGCTAAGAAGTTGGACGGATTTTAAAATACAGCAAACTATTTTTTAAAGGGCCTCTTTTTTCCATTAATTTTTCTTATCTATAATTGGTGTTAAAAGTGCCGCCCAATAAAAATCCCTTCACCCCAAAATTTTATTCATTTATTTTTAATTTTACAAAGTTTGTTAATATTCTTTATTAAAAATATTTTTCTTGAAGTGTAGATTAAAACTTCTGCAAGAAAAAGTATTTTTCTTTAAGTGTAGACTAAAACTCCTGCAAGAAAAAATATTTTTCTGAAAGTCTAGACTAAAACTCCTGCAAGAAAAACTATTTTTCTTAAAGTGTAGACTAAAACTCCTGCTAGAAAAAAATATTTTTCTTAAAGTGTAGACTAAACCTCCTGCAAGAAAAAATATTTTTCTTAAAGTGTAGACTAAAACTCCTGCAAGAAAAAATATTTTTCTTAAAGTTTAGTCTAAAACTCCTGCGAGTAAAATAGCAATAAAAATTTGAGTTAAGTAATTTTTATAATTGTGTGCTTACAACTTGAGAAAAAGTAAAGTGATCATGCCTAACCACTTGTGATTTGAATAAGATTTAATTGGATACCTATGAGCGACGTCACACCTGTGTGTCGAACCTGATTGGTCTCTGAATCGACGAATGCCACGCTTTACCTGCGGCATCCAATTGTATCCAATTGTAAGCCAATTGTATCCAATTGTCCTTGCAGGTATCCAATTGTAAGCTTGATAATTTTTTTTCTCCAATTTTCGTCTGCATTTATTGAATAATTTATCAGCCTGTATCTCATTTCACTGGAAATTTTTTACCGCGTATATAGTTAATAAATTCCTAATTAAACTTGCTTAGTTTAATGATTTATCTTGATATTTTAAATTGTTTGAAAATAAATTAAATTTCATCGGCTTACCCTAATTACGTTTAAAAGTGAATATATGTAAAATTTCCTTTGGTGGTGCTTGTATTCTATTTATTGGTTTGCAATTAAGAAGCTATGCGTGTTTTCTCTGGTTGAGTGTGTATGGATTTAAATATTTTATGCTAATCATTCGGAAATGAGTGTATTCTAAAATGCCTATTACACAACAAAAGCTTTTAGCAATTTATTTCTTTATTTTTAGCTTTACTTATTTGGAATAGCATTTATTATTTGCACTTTTTTTTGTTTCTGGCACATTTGAGATTTTCATACTTAGTGTTCAGCAATTATATAATACTTTAGTTGAGCTGTATTTGCTTAACGGCCATAAAACAAGGTGTGGTTACATTTGCTTGACTACTCTTTATCAATGCATATTAACGGGATTGGATTGGAATGCCAATCCCTTGCCGCAAGACTAAAATTTTAATATTAATTGTTCAAATATTACGTAAATATTCAAAATTTTTTATAATATTATATAAATGTTTAAAATTCCTAATAATATTTCATTTATATTTGAAATCATGCTTATTGTTAAATGGTATTCGAATTCAATGTAGCGTGCGTGTTGAGTAAGTGATATGAAAATGTAGAAATGATAAAATTATTGAAGCTTTAATAAATCATGATAATAGAAAAGCTTTTAGGAAAATTGGAAAAGCTTTTTATTAATTCTACATTATTATTTGCTTAAATTTAAGTTAATTTTTTTAAAAGTTGTATGAGTTAGAAGTTTAGAAGCATGAAAATAATACTACAGACATTAGGTGTCTTTCTAAAAAATCTAAACTGTATATTTTTTTTTTTTTTTTTTTTTTTTTTTTTTTTTAGGAAAAAAAAAAACAATTTTTATTTTCAATAATTCATTTTCTCATTTATTAGAGTAACAAGTGAATGCTCTACGATAGTTGGAGGAAATTTTGTTAAATAATCCGCTTATAAGTTATAGGTTTATTATCTTCCACTCTTTGTAACGCAACTGAAATTAATTTGAAAAATTCGAAACACTTTTATTTTCCCCTCACAAGCAAATTTTTCTCATAAGTTGCTAAGCAACCATTTTGTTTAAGAATATTTTTTCCTTAGTAGCAAGCTTTTAATACAGTACTAAGCTTTTTAGAATAAATTTTAATTCGATTGATATTTATGTGCATACAATTTGCAAGTTTTTGTAATTTTAAACATTAATCAAGTGCTTCAAGTGGTAAAATTTATTTAACAATGATACTTTTTAAATTTTTGAATCATGAGCCACTATTCAGACGTATATTTATGAAATCGTTTTCAGAATGTAGAGCAGTCTCACTCACACCCTTTCTGACCCCCCTGACCCTTGAGTATATTACAATTCTGGAAATTAATATTAAAAATAGAGCTTTCTAGAACCGTGGTGGCTCTGCGGATAGAGCTCCCCACCCTCAATGACAAATCCCAGGTTCAAATCCCAGCGATGATTGGTTTTTACGAATTCTGCGCATGAATTGCACCAACAACAGTTGCATACCCTCAAAATACGTAATAAATACTCAGCGGTCGACGGATCACGGGTTAAAGTTCCCATGCTGTCAGGCTAACTGTGAGAGGTTTTCGTGGTTTTCCTCTCCATTTAACGCAAATGCGGTTAGTTCCATAAAAATTCCTCTACGAAGGCAAATTCCTCTCTATACTTGATGCAGGAATTTCCTTATATTCTGCATTGGGTTCAAAATTACAATACTTGTTGAACATTGAACGGAGTTGAACATTGGTAGCTGTTCAACGACGGTTTTAGAATAAAAAAGAATATAAAATTGAAAGTTTAAGGCATGAAAATAATAATACTGTTCTGGTATTTCAATAAACAGAACTACTACAAATATGGAAATATTGATTTATATATGCAAACAACATATTAATAAATCCATCCTTTGAAGATAAGTTTAAGTGAAGTGTATTATTTTTTATGTACATTGTACAAAAATGTTTGTTGGATATAACGTTTCCATCATTTTGCCGAATGGGGAATTCTATTATAAAAAAAAATGATAGAATTCCGAATTGATGTTTTTTTGTTTGTTTGATATTTGCAAATAGTTTTTCTCTTTTTCTTATCACTGCAAAGAAACTCTTTTACCTATTTTTTTTCGCACTCCAACATTGCTTTCGAAGATTTCAAAACAGGAAATAGTTATTTGAACATTGTTGCAAGTCTTTGCGCAGCCGATAAATACTTTCAACCCCGAAAGGAATTTAAATCGTTAAACTCGACTGCAGTTTATTATTTTTTCGTTCGTAAAAGGAAATCTCCAAAACGAGATGGTTGCCCATTAGCAGTGAGGCGCCTCCATCGGAAGAAAAAATATGTGTAAATGATCATTGAAATCCTAAAATTCTTGGTATTTTGATGAGAACCTCTATCTTTAAAAGATTTCAAAAACACTTTTCTTTTCCAAGTCAAGCCTATCTTTTTTATATTATGTTTCGCTGTTATTTAGATGTGTTGTAAACACTAATATTATATTTAGTGACTTTTGAAGTAATCGATTAAATTCCATGCATGCAACGTAGCAAATAATTATCAAGGCGTATAACAGATTATTTGTGAATTTATGAAAAATCTACTCATAATTTAGTGAAATAAAGGTACCCAGATTTTAATATGTCTTGTCGAAAACCAGAGGGCTGTTCAGACTTTTTCTGCAATTATGCTGAGATAAAAGTATGGTCAACATAACCAGAATATGGTTAAATTTACTGTGTTTCTGGCTTTATTTTGGTAAAGTAAACCATAGAATATAGTTTTATAATTTCCTTCACCAAGAAAAAAAGTGTGGTCAAAACTAACAGAAAATGATAAAACTTACCGTGTTTCTAGATCTAAGAGAAGACCAGAAAGCTCGGTAATTTATCGAAAGGCCTTGGTAATCATTTTGGTAAAATTGACGATAAAATATGGTTTAATAATAAGTGATGAAATTTGGTAAATGTGGTAAAATTTGGTAATTTTATCTTTCAAAATTTGGCATAAAAAAACAATTTATTCGGTTAAATTTCTTTCCAGTTTTATATTTTTTTACTAAATGTGTGGTAATAAGAACTATAATTTTGACAATAAGAATTAGTAGTCGTAAACCCAAAAATTGGGTCGGCTGTTCAATGACTATTTTAAAATAAAATAAGAATTTCGAGAGCCGCGATGGCTCAGAGGATAGAGTGTTCGCGTTCCAATGAGACGAACCGGGTTCGAATCCCAGTCTACGCGAATTCCGCATCCGGCTTGCACCGACCTCAGTGCAGTCATCAATGGTAGACGGATCATGGGTTAAAGTCCCCTTGCCGTCAGGCAAATCGTGGGAGGTTCTCGTGGTCTTCCTCTCCATGTAACGCAAATGCGGGTTAGCTCCATCAAAAAGTCCTCCACGAAGGCAAATTTCTCCCAATACTCGATCCAGGAGTTCCCTTGTTTTCCGGATTGGGTTCAAAATTACAAGACTATGGAGTTGAACATTAGTAGTCGTAAACCCAAAAATTGAGTCGGCTGTTCAACAACGGTTATAAAATATAAAACTAAGAATTTCGAGGGCCGGGATAGCCTGGTTGGTAAGGCACTGGGCCCATGTCGAAGTAAATGATCATGGGTTCGATCTTCATCGGCCGAAGACTCCCCGTGTAGTAAATGGTGACTGATGCACATTAGATCTGTCGGGTCACAAAGTCCTCCATGTTCCCATAACAAATCAATACATCTTAGGGCTACTGATCCAGGAGCTCCCTTGCCTTCTGACTTGGGATCAAAATTGCAAGGATACGGAGTTGAACATTGGTAGTCGTATACCCAGATTTGGGTCGGCTGTTCAACGACGGTTATAAAATAAAAATAAGAATTTCCGGTAAACTGATATGAACGGAAAAATTACCAAATAAATGGTTTAAATACGTTATACTTTGTTTTTTTTTTAACCTCGATTATGTATTCTTCTTCTTTTTTTAATTTTTTTTTTAAACCAGAAATGCCATTACTACTCAGTGCATTAATTTTACGAGAAATGTTTTTTACATAATAAAAATCTATTTATTTTTATGAATACGTGAAAATTAAGTCCTGCTTTTTGTGAATAAAAGACACAAAAATCCTGTCTTCTAAGAAGTTTAGGTTTCAGAATTATTAAAGCGTCATTGAGTCCGTTTTCCAAACGAAGTGAACGAATTTGTGAATGATCCGTTTTCGTGGTGAAGTATTTTATGAACGGTGAGTTTTAACGATAAAAAATCCGAATGCTCTATCCAAATGTTTCTTAAAATGATCCATAAACATGAAGTAGAATTTCAAAATTCGGCATACATTTTTTAAAAGTTTCAATGATTAAATGTATGAGGAACATTGATATTAAAGTTAGTCATCGTTGGTACAACGCGTAAAGAAAGGAAAGGATTTAATACTCATAGGCCGCCCTTACTTCCCAGGCAAGCTGGTACCCATTTTTTTAAAATTTTATATCCGTCGTTGAACAGCGAACCCAATGTTTGGGTTTACGACTACTTATGTTCAACTCCGTAGCCTTGTAATTTTGAACCATTCCAGAAGACAAGGAAACTCCTGGATCAGTACCACCAGAGGTATTGATTTGTTATGGGAACATGGAGGACTTTGCGATCCGACAAATTTAACGTGCATCAGTCACCCTTTACTACTCGGGGAGTCTTCGGTCGGCTGGGATCGAACCCACGAACTCTTGGACATGCGCCCAGCGTCCTGCCGACCAGGTTATCTCGGTCTCAAGCTGGTACGCATGGATCAGAAGCTGGGTGGGCTTTAAGCCGTCACCGGGGACCGAACCCCAGTGCTTCACAATGACAGTTAAGTGCCTTAACCACTTAGCCAGCACGGCTCTTTATTATAATTATTTTAGATTTCAAAAAAAGACACAAAAACGGATACACCTTCTCTGAATAAATTTACCATCAGTATAATTCAATTTTTTTAAAGCAATCCTATTATCCAATGTTTTTTCCCCCTCATATATGAAGTGCGTTAATAAATATACGAGGGTTGTCCATAAAATAAGGTTCCCAACGAATTTTCACACTGAAAAACATGTTTATTGGCATTGAATAATACATGTTTGGAAAGCTTAGACTTCCCTCTTTTTTTCGGCATAATCGCCGTTTAGATCAATGCATTTTTACATGCAGTGTACCATCTTCTTTATGCCTGAGTCGTAGAACTCTGCCGCCGCTCCGCGAAGATAGCTTAAATCTGACAGAATTTGCTCAAACTTCTTCGCCTTTGGCGAGCCTGGATGCTTCCACTAACGGGATTGCTCTTTTGTTTCCGGTGTCATGTAGTGGACCCAGGTCTCGTCCCCAGTGACAACAGAGTCCAAAAATTCCTTGCCATCGGTTTTGTAGGCATGAAGAAATTCGCAGGCGGCTTCCACACGCTGCCGTTTGTTGTCACAGTCATCCGTCCGCATTTTCGGGACCCACCTTGCCCAAACCTTGGCATATCCTAAGCGGTCTCTCAAAATGTTGTGAATGCAGGACTTACTGACAACAGGGATCATCTCGCTGAGGTCCCGAACCTTCACCCTTCGATCTTTCAGCATTGCTTCTTCCACTTTCGCAATCGCTTCGTCCGAAAACGATGGCCGGCCAGAACGCTGTTCGTCATGGACGTCTGTAAGTCCGTCTTTGAATTCTCTGCACCATTTGCGCACATGTTGCACACTCATACACTCTTCCCCGTACGCTTCACAGAGTTGGGAATGAATGTCCACCGGAGGAACGTTTTTTGCACTAAAAAACAAATCACAGAGTGTAATTCGCACCTGGCGTGAGAAACAAATGGAAGCTCCATCTTTCACGGCTACCAAGACAAGAATTAACGTTGTAGATACCTCGCAGGGGCGGGAACTGGGGAAAAGGGAGCCAAGTTACATGCCAGTCTCAACAAATCCCGCTTAACAGCGTTCCTAGCGTCCGCAGCTCCTTGGGAACCTTATTTTATGGACAACCCTCGTACAATATAATTATTGCCCTTAATTTTTAAAATCCTTGTTACAAAAAAGAAATAAAAAGGAACTATTAAGGATTGAAACAAATACGTATTTATTTATATACATTTTTTTAAAAATTTTATTATTCTTTCCAACCATTATTTAGATTCGAAGTGGGATCGAAGGAACTAAAGAAAGCAGGAAAAAAGCCGTTTATTGGCCAACTAGTTTTTCCTGGTATTGATAGATATGCAATGATAATTCGCTAGAAATAGCTTTCGAAGTTACTCTCACAAATTTATTGCAATTAAATTATTTTTGTCCGGGTTCACATCAATTGCCAATCATCAGAATTAAAAAATGTTTCCGTCACTTAAATATTTATCTGCGACCCCTAATGCAGTTTTTAAATTTATTTTTTATCATTAAAAAATGTATGGAGGACTTTCAATTCAGAACACTTATTATATATTTAAGATTCATAAAATCAGTACATAAAAACATATGAGTAGTAGTTTATTGTGTATTACCTTTTATGCAAATGTGTATTACCTTTTATAAAATTTATGTTCATATATATAAAACAACTCTTATTTTTTCTCCTCATTGTCATTAAAACAACGCAGAGTGTTCTCGATAGAATATTCTGTAAAACGTCCTCACCCCCTATTTCCAAAGTATACGAACATTAGATGTCCAATCTACTTATATACCGTACATACAATTTCGGGGAGATTTATTTGCATTTAGGCTTATTGCATTAGGGTTATGTCTGCAGCGGAAGTTTATTGAAAGCACCTGACGTAGGCGACGTATTCACAGCGGGGAAAACCTCAATATAAACATGCTACGGAAATTGGAAATACCTGTAAGTGATCGTATTTTATTTATTTCGCTGGAATGATTCCAGGGAATAAAAAGATTTTTTTCCCATGTTACGTTTATCATTATGATGTACGATTATTTAAGGGAATGTTGTGCTTGTAAAAAAAAAATTCATATTATTTTGAAGGGAAATTTCTCTGGAGAAAAAATTATATCATATCAATGCGTAACATATGTTCCGATAGTTACATTGAATGTGTTATCGTTTGCATAACTCAGATTGGTTATTTAGGCATAAGCTTATCGTGCAAGGGATTGTATTTTTCTCAACCACAATAATAATACTGGGGAACAATATTTTTTATTTATTCTTTTCTGTGGCACATCTTTTAACAGATGTTAGATACTTTTGTATCGCTGTTTTCATATGTGTAATTGATTTCTATCTCTCCAATCTCCAGTTTTTTTAACGACATTTTTTATTCTATTTTTTGTTGAAATGTACGAGTTTAGAAACGTTATATATAACAGAGGTCGCGTAAATGTTGCGACGAACTTCTAAGAGAGTTAGGATACATAATCAGGATTAAAACTGCATAGAAACTCGTGTCCTGCAAGGTCGTTATACGCCGCTTGGAGCGCTTCCATATTGTGAACAGTTTCTTCGTGTGCTTCTGAAAAGGTCATAATAGGGAAGCAATCCTAGCCGCTTAGTACGAAATTTCCAGGCATGGGTTTCTTTGCAATTTTAATTCTTATAATGCGCGAAGGTGGCGTCATTGGAAGCAAGGATCGCAAAGTATATCATGGAACGAAAATTATCGCCAATCCAAGGGGTCCCCGATTTTACACTTTGGAGCCTAAATATTGATTTTCTTCTTCAAATGTGAATAATTTTTTGTTGTTTTATTCTTAATAAAGAGTTCATAATGTAAATACTAAGGGGCTACGTAAGTACCAAGAAAAATAAGAAAATAATAACAAGGATATGGTACATAATAAGTAAATGCGGATTTATATGATTATATTTATACTTACTATTGCCTAAAACAATATGCTTTTGAATGTGCTTCAATTTACATTCGATTTTTAATGAACAATATTTAATGTTTTGCTATGCGAGCAATAACTTAATGTTATTAAAGTTTTAAATTTTTTTTAATAGATATACTTAAAAAAAATAAAAACAGTGTCTTAAATAGTTTATTATTATTTGATATTATTTTATCATTTCAAGATGAACATTTTAGCTGAAAATGATGCAATTGAACTGGGAGCAATTAAATATTAATTAAAACTATATATGCTTGTAAGAATTGTTATTATCTTACCCAATTATATTTCAAATGGTTTGTGGGGTTTATGGTTGTGTTGATAAAATGCATCTGAATAATGCATATTGTATTCATTATTTTGATATTGCCTATTCTAATATTTTTTATTCTTTTTATTCTAGGTAAGTGGAGTTTTTTTTCGTATTCAAAATGAACCAGCTAATTTAAGGTAACTGATATTTTTTTTAGTTATTATTTTTTAAGTATAAAAAATTTTGACTGTATGTTAGCGAGAAATAACAGATAATTTTTTTTTTCTTATCTTAATATGTAAACTCAATATAATGAATAAATAATTTTTAGTTTATTTTTATGTTTATGATGTTGCTTATTTTGAGCCTAGAAAATCAGTAATTAAACAGATTACATTTGGCAACTTAATGTGTTTTTCTTTTGACTTTTTTTTTCAATAATTTTTATTAGTTAAATATCATACAAATATAACAAATCATTATAAAAGATATTAATATTTTCTAATAAAAAAAAACTAATTTGCAAGGGAAATAAAGAATGTCACGAAATTTTTCAGAAGTATCAAAACAAAATGAACTTTATTTTTAAATTTTTGTGTAAAAAAATTAAACTGACAAAAAAAATAATGATGATAATAAAAAAAAGTTTTCTACTTGAAATATAAAAGAAAATCAAAGAAATACGTCATTTATATCAAATTGTAAGAGATTGGTATAATCAATAAGAAATTGAAAAACGTTAAAAGAGAAGCGCAATAAATGTTTTTCATACTTTCTATTTCATTTCAAATATAAAAATCTATATTTTATGTTCAAGAATCCAAATATCGAGTCAATTTTTTTAATACTTTTGAAAGCCTTCATATATATATATATNCGAAAGCTCAATCCCCAAAGCCAGCACCTCCCTCTCTATCCCCTGAGCCATTTGAAGAATCAATATATATGTATATATATATATATATATATATGTATAGCTATAAATAAAGTTTTATTTTCTAAATCTGATGTTCCTAAATTTACTAAAATATCAATTTATCATCTTTTCTCACCAATATCTTGAATTACTTCTTACTAATTTACGATAATTCAAGTTTTCCAGTTATAATATCAATAGCAACTAATCACAAATAATGACATAATCTTTCGGTAGAACAATCTACCAATAAAGATATTGATATAATTTCAAACTGTTGTTGTCACTTATGACACTAGCCCATTAGCAACCTTGTTTGAAATCAAGCGAATATTAAGGGAGAGGGTGCGTTTCTTGTTAATTCAGTGGCGCCATCTATGGCTAAGAATACGATTTCAGCCGCACATCACGTCACAGCCAGTTTTACAGGGAGGACCCAATCATATTCCATTCATACATTCACAGATCGTAATTTTGACCAGAACCAGATAAAGATCAATATCCAATTTAGTACCTCCAGAGGTATTGATTTGGTATGGGAACTTGGGGGACATTGTGACCCCGACAGATTTAACTTACAACATTCATCATTTAATACACGGAGATTCTTACACGGAGATTAATACACGGTCGGCGAGATTCAAACTCCCATAATTTCAAACTAAATATTAACTCTCAACCATAATATTAGTGCCTTGTACCATATTACGATGCATATTCACTGCAACCTTAATAAGGTGTTAAATTGAACAATGTTCGTTGCAATTCCGATCAAGTTGAACTTCTAAAACAACTTCTAAACAAACTTCTTAAACTGGATTGCACAATCCAGTTTAAGAAGTTCGATAAGTTGGCTTAACACAATTTTAAGGATACAGAACATTCGAGCAAAATAACCGTTCAGCCAACATTAAAACTCTTTTCTTCAAATTTATAAGGAATGAATTATGCATCACAAGTATATTTGATCAATTATCAGATTTTTCTTAAAATGATTTTCTTTCATTCTTTTCTTAATAATGGTGCAAGGTCAGTTCTATATTTTTGGGAATACCGGATGTTTGGAAACAAGGGGTACACGCACCAATGGTCAGACAAGGGTCATTTTCAGGATCAGGTATTCCATCGCTTTCTCTTGTTTTCTGCATGACTGATTCACCGGAAATTCTTATTCTGTCTCTATGTGGATTCAACGAAGTGAGAGTGTTCCTCTTTTTATTTTTGTCGCTTGTTTTGTTTTCTAATTTAAGATCAGTTTGCGTTAGTGTATAGACTTTGTATTTTAAAAATATTTCTTATTCCAAAGCCTATAATTGCTGGAGTAGATGAAAGAGGTGCCGCTAGGGTGGGGCGAGCGAGGCATTTATTCAGTACCCCTTGCTTGTTTTATTAAATTTCATATAATTAATTATATTTTAAAGCATGTATTCTAGTATTTATACAAATTTATATTTTTTTTAAAGATAATTTTAGCGTTTAAAATTAAAAACCTTATTTCCTATTTTACCATGTAGATTAAATATAAAAGAAAGCAATAGTCTGCACATTTCTAGGATCCCCCTCACAAAGAAATACGACTTTTTTTAAAATTCGATTTCTCAGGAACTATTCGGCCGATTTCGCCTTGTAAAATTACTTTTTTATAAAATGATGTTAAAAATTGTATACCTCACAATTCAAAATTTTTCGATGATTATTAAATAAAAGTCAGGTACTTAAAGTATATTTCTTTAAAACTATTCGATCAGTTTAGCTCAAATTTTGTATTTGGCAATATAAAATTACGTTCTTCAAAAAGATGTAAAAAATTGTATAGCTTACTATTCAAAATTTTCTTTACCCTTCTTAAATAAAATAATAAATATTTACTGAAAGTTATTTTTTTGCACGGAATTATCTTTGGATAACCGAATTTTTTAATTGTGTTTTTCAAAATTTTTAAATTCGCTTAAAAAGTTCTTGAAATATTGCGATTTATGCAAAAAAGAAAAATTAACATCAAGGGGTCTAAACTTAGTACCGTTCTCCTGACCAAAATATTGAGTTGAAACCACATTTCCCAGATTGTGGCTACCACCTATTTCGAGGGTCAGAAATCTGACACCATCGAAAAAAGAAAGAAAAAGAAGATAATAAGTTTATGCAGAGAAAGTGCATTTTCGAGTCGGATTTTGTAACTTAAAATATCTTATACACTAATTAATTAGCATATTTGAAGTCAGCCCCTCTAACCAGTAGAATCGATTCTTAGCACTTACGGATCCGATTATTAGATCAGAAGTTATTCAAGGTGTCCGTTTATTTTTTGCGCACTGTACATAAATTTAAATACAGATTGTTCTTTTTTATTACCGAAATTTAAAAAAAAACGCTCTTAGTTTGAATAATATAAAAACTTAATCTAAATCAAGATTATCTATTTAGAAGGTAAGATTTATTTAAATATTGTTAACAAATTTTACAATTTGTGCCTTTAAACGAAATTCAATTACGCTGTCAGATTAGTTCTCTAAATCTCACACATCAGAAAAAAAAATATTTTGTGCTAAATACCTGCAGAAAGGTTTTTGTTTTTAACTTCAAGGAATTTAAAACTAAACTCAGTGGTGCGACAGCCCATAGAGGGCCAAGACCTACTGTGCCCATCTCAGTTCTCTTGATCTTCTGAATCTCTTGGGCTCTAGGGTGCAGGAGCAGATGTTCCGGTTAAGTGGTCAGCCGAACGCGAAACCCCCAGTGTTTAGTTCCCAAGCATGCTTGGTGCTCATTTATCGACCCACTGAAGTGATGAAGGCTGAGTCAACCTTGCCCGACCCGAGGATCGAACCCAGGACCTGTGGCACGGGAGCGCGAAGCGCTACCACTCAGTCACCGGGCGTCGAGAATTTTAGGTGATGTTAATTCACGAAAATTTTCTTTATTTGTTCGAAATAGTGCAGGTGACTATTTAGAGAATTCTAATTACTAAAGGGGAAATGTAACCACTGTCCCCCCTCCAACAACGCTAAAGATGTTAATTTGGCTCCTTAAACGCAAAATGGTTTATTCTATGGGCCACTAAAGTAAATATGAAATCTGAAAAGATGAGAAATTTTTTTTAAAATTGTTATTTTTTAGGAAAGAAATTCGAAAGAAAAATTTTATTTCAACTATGTAGGCTAGTATCTGGGTTTCTAGGCTATTCATTTTACACAAATAAAAAAATGAACAGACCCCCCACAAAATGATTTGGCTAAGGCTCCACTGAGTCTAGTGATTGTTTTAGTAAATGTTTTTAAAAGTAGATTGTGAGAAGACTGTAAATTACGATATATCTTTTATTGTTTTACCATACGCAGGATGTGTAGCGCTTTTAAAAAAATGCATAACGGTGCTTTTTCCATTGGGTTTTTTTAAAAAGTGCGTAATTTTCCCTTTTCCAAAATGAGATATTTTTTCTTTACTATGACAATTTTTGCCACGAATTATGCAAAAAGCGTGGTTTTCACATTGTTCTATTCAACGTTTTCCCAATTCATTCAACCACTATCCATTTTGACGTACCGTCGGTCCGTAGCGCATGAAAGCGCCAATCGTTTTACATGTCTAATGAAATATTTGCAGGGTTCGCATATGTGTATATTGAGCTGGATTCAGTGGGAAGGATTTTTGCACTCTCATGTGCAACTCTTCTGCATTTTGTACGAGATTCTTAATTTCAGACTTCATTTTCCGCCCTCTGAAATCGAACCAAAAAGCTCGTATTTTTGCTGATCATGACCAACTAAACATTGCCAATTTTTTTTTCTCTATTAGCAAAAGAAAATCTTATATCTCTTTTTAATTTCATCATTAGTGAATCGCCATCGTATACGTCACTGGCACTGGCTCATGCTCTTCTATTTAAAGATCATTGCCAAAATCCAACTTGACTTGGGGATCTTTCACTAATTACATATTTTCATGTAGAAAGAAAAGAAATCAAAATTAATAAAGCAATTAGAAACTACACTTCCAGTGGAAAAACGTGCTATGCAGCAGAAATTCCAAAAGGAAATTGAAACCAAAAGAATAAATAAATAAAAACAATGATTCATTGTTTTTCTTTATTTAGTATTTTCATGTAGGTCAATACAGCAGTCAAGATTCACAAAGCTTCATCACTTCAAAATTTCCATCTCCCTTTTTATTCATTTAATTTATTAAGCTAAGCATTAATTGAGATTTTTATTAGTACGATTTTTTACGTGAGAGAACGTCTATTAATTGCATAAAATTTTCTGAAATTTTTATTGTATTTATAATTTTTTTTACTTATTACTTTTTTTTATTGTATTATTATTTTTAAAATTTTAAGAGCTATTAATTTGTTTAATATAGGAAACTTAAGATCTATCATAGTAAAACTTTTTACCTTATTGTCACTAAATCTAAAAAATTCGTATTTTTTTCCTCTTTTTTAAATGCTGCCTAAACATATAATAAATTGTTGCATGAAATAAAATATAGTTCATCTTTTGAAACATTCGAAGTTTTAAGATTAATGCGTAAAGTTTAAAAAGCTTGTATAACCAACTTCTTATTGAAAATATGAATTAGTGTTAATCCATATTAGATTGTAGATTAGGGGTAACGTCGTTAGGCTTAATGTTTTCTGAAAATGCTACTCGTATAAAAATAAATGCATAAATAACAATTAACTAAATGTTTGCATGTAACTTTTAATGCAAAGATTATAAAGGATTTCATAAATACCAATTATGAAATCCTTAAGTAGCAAGAATTTTGATGTTAACGACTTCTAATCCCAAAGGAAACATTAAAACAACAAACTTCAATAAGCAAGAACACAAGCTATCAAGTATTTATTTTTGTAAAATTTAAAAAAAACGAAAAGTTTGCAATCTTATTTTTAAACAAGAAATATTCCTGATCCTCTTGTAAAAAAATAATAGTCGTACGATTTACTTTTTCCCTGGTAAAAAATTATTAGCATTAAATTGCTTACCACTCATACTGATAAGAGTTATATATTTCCTTTATTGCTTTGTTGTCAATATCTTTAACGATGCACAAGTTTTCAAAAAGAATAAAATATTCCTTTTCTAAATATTTAATGTATTCAAATAGTATTGTTGATTCCATACATAAGATTTTGCAGTGAGATACGAAATATTAGAGATTAATTCAGAAATTATTTTTATATATAAGATCGATAACGATTTATTTATTGTTTTGAAAACATATTAAAAAAGAATCGTTTGACAATAAATTGAGTACTTGCAACTCGAGAAGAATACATGCTTAGACTTAATCTAATCACGTGCTTGTGCTTGGCGGTTTGATATCACAGCAATTTGACTTGGTTTGTAATCACGCTGAATCAATTTTCGGATCAAATTTAATTGGACACCTTTAAGGGACGTCACCCGTGGTGTCGAACCCGATTGGCTTCTGAATCGTGACGTCGCATTCAGATATCCAACTATCAAAAAAAGAAGAAAAAACGTTTAAAATTATCTAATAAAAATAACGTTTTACGATTTATACACATCTATTTATTTTTTCCCGATAAACATCTCATGTTTTTTCTTTTTACTTGGTCGCCAATATTTATCACAAAACATCACAAATTTCAAAATGAGAAAAAAAATCTGGCAATTTTTATTATGTATCCGAAGCTCGTTGCCTAATTCACCAACATAATTTCATAACAAAATAAATTCTAAGATAAATTAACATGTTTTTTCTTTTAATGAACAAAAGTGCAAACAATTTAGCATTTCTTTTGTATATTTCCGAAAAGAATCGTTTGGAATGTAATTTTCAAACAGGAAACATTTCAACTCCTCTCTTTAAAAATAATAACAGACGATTCACACCACACCTGTTAACGATTCATAAACATTTAATTACCAACCATTTTTATGCCCCATAAGCGTTCTAATTCTTTCCTTCTTTTGTGCTTTGTCGCCAATATCTTACACGAAACGTTACATATTTCAAAGAGAAAAAAAAAATGGTTGGCGATACATTATATTGCTGTAATGAAAATGACTCGTCATACGTTTATTCTACTTGTTTCATTGTGCATTGTGTAATTAATGGATCGTATTTGAGTTGAATAATTAATAGACTGGCCGTGAAGGAAAAGGGAGTGAAAAAAAAGAGAAGTAAATGAATAAAACATTCTCGCTCGTCTTTTATGCGCCGAATTGAGTCTATTTTTGTGCGCGTGGGAGTATTGGTACACATCAGTGTCGCAGCTGCTATTGATATATTTAAAGGTTTTCATAAAAGGCAGATTTATGTGCTTGTTTTCGTATTCCGTCGTCCAGAAGTGTTTTAGAAGCGATTGAGTTGTACGTTCCTGATTCTGTTGCGGCTATTTTAAGGCAATGGAGATTATAGAATGGGATTTATGTAAATTTGTTTTGCTCGATTGTTTACGTAACTTCAGATGAGCGGTTTTTAAAAGATGTTGTTTCACGTTTGGTCTTATTTCACAGTCAGTCTTATTTATTTAGTTTTTATTTCATGTTTAGTTTAAGTTGGTGAATTTCATTAGTAAAGTTAAATCCAGTTTCACAGATTTGGTTTGAGTTAGTTTCATTTAAACTTCAGTTTCAATTTGCGATAATTTCATTTTTATTACTTTAAAAATATATTTAATAACAAATTTTGTTAGTTTGTAAAGTTTTTAGCCTTGTTTTTTACATTAAAGCGTTGGATATTTCATAATCTCTGTTTAACGTATTTTTCGATGTATTTTTATTTAATATGTATTATTTTTGAAGACTCAAATGATCGTAATAAGCTTTCGACTAAAAGGTTTTCATTTAACAACTATCCACTGACCCCATAATGCTTGAATTCGATCAGTTTTAGATGTAGACAAATTAGTCAAATTATGAAACTAGGATTGTTAGATGGAAATTTCTACTCGTGCTATAACGTATATTCTTTGATTGAACATTATTGGTACTTAATGCATCGAATCTTTTAACTGAAAGCTTTAATACTTCTAGCGTTGAATCTTCAGATTGAAAACTTCAGTACGTAAAGCTTTCAATCTTCAGATTGAAAGATTTAGTACTTCAAGCGTTGAATATTCAGATTGAAAGCTTTAGTACTGAAAGCTTTGAATTTTCAGATTGAAAGCTTTAGTACTGAAAGCTTTAAACCTTTAGTTTGAATCATTTAGTACTTATAAAGCTTTGAATCTTTAGACTGGAAGCCTTAGTACTTCAAGTTTCGATCTTTAAGCTGGAAGCTTTAGTACTTGCTGGTTTGTATCTTTAGATTGAAAGCTTTAGTACTTAAATCGTTGAATCTTTAGACTGACACCATTAGTGCTTAAAGTTGTGGGTATTTCGTTATTGGTTTTATATCTGTTTTGTACGGCGGAGTAACTACGATTTAACCTTTATTATTTAACATTTTAAAGGAAAAAATAGAATAAATTGAATTATGAATTCGAACTTACTCCAAGATTCTACATGATTTTTCCCGTCCTAAATTATTTATTATATATGTCTGGTAAGGGTCACAACTAGTGATTGTCAACTATATTTTGTGTATTTAATAAAAAAATCATTAAATAGCTCTACAAACATTAAAACATCATAATAAGTACAAGCTTGTTTAATGTTTTACTCCGTGATTTTAAAATACGACTTATGCGATGCTTGACTTTTATAAAACGTAACAAAATAAATAAACGGATTAAAGAAAAAAAAAACTAAACAAGAAGTAGAAAAATTCGAATGCTTTTTATCTATAATAAAAAATCTTTGTTATCTTTATTGATTATATAACTTTAAAACTTAAAGAACATTTTTTTCCTGATTCATTACATCCAGAAGGAATAAAAAATTACGAACTTCTGTCAACAAAAAAATGACCACAATAATCATTTGTGCTTTTAGTACTCAGCGGTGTACTTTTTGACAAAACAATAAAAAAAAAAAAAAAATCTTTTATTTTTCTTCTGAAAAATCTGTTCGACCATTTGTTAAAGCGCTTTTCTAAAAGTCTTCCAGATAGTTAGATACCTGGTCCTACTCCAGATCAACCGTATCAATTTGAAGAGCCCATGATCATTAAGAAACGTGGACGATAGTAACACACAAAAAAGAACGTTTTGCTTTCTTTTTTGTCCACCCTTTGGATTGCCTCCAGATCATCAGTCTTGCGCCCCTTATCCTTGTGCGGTCGGTTACATACATCTTGCGTGACTTGAGGCTCTGGTCCTGTTGATCAGTTTATCGGTTGTTATCGATTGGGGTTGTCCACCAATGTCCATCTAGCTCGCCGCTTATTTAATCAATTTCTGCGTTTTCGACTATATCAGCGGATGCACTGATATATTTGTTACGGACATGTGATAAAAAGGGTTTATGGCGCTGAATAATAATAGGGTTTTATCATTTTGCATATGAGTTTCATTCTGAAGTGTTTGTTGACATATTAGAAGTACTTTTAGGCTATTAAGGGTGAAATGTCAATATGAGTGTGCAGAAAAAAAAAGAATTTTTTTTGTATAAATTCATTGATTGCAAGACGTAAATTTTATTATTTTACATGTTTTGAACTATTTTTAAAGAAATTAAACATTGATTGTTTTTCCTACGTAAATTTAGTGACCGTATATAAAACAAAACACATGTTTTATTATTTTACATGTTTTAAATTACATTCAAAGCAATTAAATATAGCTCATCTTCTGAGTAACTTTGCGAACTGTATATGGAACAAAAACGTATGTTTCATTATTCTACATGTTTTGTACTATATTTAAAATAATTACATATGGTTTGTTTTTCCAACGTAAATGTAGTGACCGTATATAAAACAAAACACATGTTTCTTTATTTTACATGTTTTGAACTATTTTGGAAGTAATTAAATATTGATTGTTTTTCTTACGTAAATTTAGTCACCGTATTTAAAACAAAACACATGTTTTATTATTCTACATGTTTTAAATCATATTCAAGGCAATTAAATATAGTTTATCATCTGAGTAACTTTATGAACCGTCTATGGAACAAAAACGTATGTTTCCCTATTCTACATGTTTTTAACTATATTTAAAGTAATTAAATATGGTTTGTTTTTTCTACTTAAATTTAGTGACCGTATATGAAACAAAACACATGTTTCATTAATCTGCATGTTTTAAATTACATTCAAAGCAATTAAATATAGTTTATCTTCTGAGTAACTCTAAGAACCGTATATGAAGCAAAAACGTATGTTTCATTATTCTAAATGTTATGTACTATATTTAAAGTAATTAAATATGGTTTGTTTTTCCAACGTAAATTTAGTGACCGTATAAGAAACAAAAACGTATGTTTCATTATTCTTCAAGTTTTGAACTATATTCAAAGTAATAAATATTATTAAATATAATAAGATAATTAAATATAAAAAAATTAATTAAATATTGTTTGTTTTTCCTACGTAAATTTAGAGACCGTATAAGGAATAAAAACATATGTTTTATTGTTTTATATGTTTTGAACTATATTTTAAATAGTAAAAAATGGTTTGGTCTTTTTCTAAGTAGATTTAAAGACAGCATACGAAACAAAAACATGTTTTTTCATTCTGCATTTATTAAGCTATATTTAAAGTTAATAAAAGGAACTTATATTTAATACGGAAATTTATTGAAACAAAAGCATATCTTTCCTTATTTCCTTATTCTACATGTTTTGAACTATATTTGAAGTAATTAAATCTAGTTTTGCTTTTTCTGACTTGAAATAAAAACATTTCTTATAATATTATTCTACATATGTTAAACTATAATTAAAGTAACTAAATATAACTTATTTTTTCTACGTAAATTCACTCACTGTATACGAAACAAAAACGCTTGTTTCCGTATTCTTATTGATTTGAACTTTAGATAAATTCACTGACTGCATTCGAAACAAAACCGTAAGTTCTAAACGTAAATATTCTACATGTTTTTAACTATATTTAAGGTAACTAAATATGGTTTGCTTTTTCTAAGTAGATTTATTGACTGCGTACAAAACAAAAACACATGTTTTATTATTCAACACGTGTTAAACTATATTTAAAGTGACTAAATATAACTTATTTTTCCTGCGTAAATTTACTGACTGTATACGAAACAAAACATGTTTAATTTTTCTACATGTTTTGAACTATATTTAAAGTTATAAAATTTAGTTTTCTTATGGTAACTTTATTGAAAGCATATGAAACAAAAACACATGTTTCATAATTCGACGTGTTTGGAACTGCATTAAGAAATTAATGTAAAAAATGCTACGCTTATGGTCATGTAAGATACTTTGAAATTTGCTGGATTTGATTGGATATCACAAAGGAGTAGTTTAGGTATCATTTCTTGTAAGTAACATGTGAAATTACCCCAGATGAGGATGTACAACATTTTTTCTTTTGATGATGAGGGTTATAGAAAAAAATGACTTTCTTTGACCGTCTTGTAATCATGGTAAAATGACCGTCAGCAGTTTGTTCATCCGATTAACCGTAAAGTTAACGGTTCAGAACATTTTTCACCTTTACGGTTTTGAAACCGTTTTCAATAAATTATGGAGGAAAAAAGTATGCATTGTCTTAGATGAAAGACAAAGCGTATGTGTAATATATTTGAATGAAATATTTGAAATAATGCACACTAAGTCTTCCTTTTTTTTAAAAAAAAATAAACTTAGATTATACACTGTTACAATTTTAATTCTAAAATTGTGGTAAAATAACTGGCAGCAGTCTGTCCATCCGATTAACTGTAAAGTTTACGGTTCAGAACATTATTCACCTTTACGGTTTTGAAACCGTTTACAATAAATTATGGTAAAAAATATGCATTTATAAAAATTTCTTATGGAGCTTTTCAATTCAAAATAATGTAACTAAATTCAAGTATAAAGAATTACGTTTTTCTAGTAGCTATTCTCATCGTTTTTTCAGTTCTTTTTAAGAACCATAATAGCTTATATTATTCATTTCCAGCACACACCAAGAAAAATTCATAATATTAAATGTTTTATGCTACACATCAATCACAGTCTTCTTTTTTTAGCATATTCACAGCTGCTAATGAACTTTTTTTATAATTCAGTGGGATCCGTCAAAAATAGATTTATCATTTTGGGTTCTATAGCCGAAAAAAATGGCAAACCGCTGGTTTAAGTATTTTCTTTCTAATATACATCGGATTTCGAAGAAACTAACCTCTGTACTTAGGAATCCCAATTTTCCAGATAGTCCAAAATCGATATTAATAAAATCTAAAATTCGCTATTTTGCGGTTTTCATTTTCCTTCTGGGTTAGAACTTAAAGCGCCGGAAGTGACGCAGGTGCTAAGATCTTCTAATCACTAAAGTCTACACTCTTCACGTTTTCCACAACTTCCGATTTGGAGTGCTTATTCTTCTTTATATCCTCGAGGCGTCTTTTACATTATGTTACGTTCAAGAGCCAACTCCAATATTTCCTCTCACCGAAATTGCTTGTCTTCCATTTCTTTCGCTCAGATATTGGTCTTGGGCTGTTTGCTAACTTTCACAATTTTATCTCGATGCATGCCAATCTATTCAATGTTTATTAATTGTAAGATACTTGCTAAAATTTTGACTTTATTTATTTTATTCATTTCTTTATTATTTTTTAAGTGATTCGTTCATTCATTGATTTACTCATACATTCCTTGGAACCGATTCTTCCATTTACTGACTAAATCATTCATTAATTTTTAGCATCACCGATTCTCCATATACTGATTCGTCCAGCCACAATTTCATTGAATAGTTCATTCATAAATCACGATACTCCGATTAGTTCCTTGTATAATCACTAATACTCAGGGTTTGTTGATTTAAATCAGCTTGATTAATTATTTTTAAGTGATTCGTCCATTCATTGATTTACTCCTACATTCTTTGCATCACCGATTCTTCCATTTACTGACTAACTCATTCATTAATTTTTAGCATCACCGATTCTCCATATACTGATTCGTCCAGCCACAATTTCATTGAATAGTTCATTCATAAATCACGATACTCCGATTAGTTCCTTTTATAATCACTAATACGCAGGGTTTGTTGATTTAAATCAACTTGATTTAAATCACGATTTAAATCATGATTTAAATCGAATGAATTTTTTTAAAAAAATCATTGATTTAAATCAACTAATTTTTTTTATATATATTGACTATAAAAGTTAAAAAACAGTGTTTTAAATTATTGATGCTTTTATTATTTTCTTTTCTTAGTTTCAAAATTTATTTTAAATAAATTGTTGCATTAATTAATTTTAGTTAACGAAATTGCTTTCTTTCTTGGTGTGTGTTAAATTCCAACACATTTGAAATTACATTTTTAAAAATCTTTTGATTCTTGAGATTGAAAGTACAGATTGAAGTAAACATTTAATGCTTTCTTAATATAGACTTGCATAGCTGTAGAAAGTAATTATTAAACATGAATTTTTTCAAAAAATAATGTAAATATTGTTAATTAAAATTCTACCCTTTGAAAGAAAAAGCGTGGAATTAAAATCTACATTATATTTTATTGGTGGGGAATATATATTTCTGAAGCTTGAGGTTATGTTAAAAAGAAATTACCCTAATTTGCCAAAAATAGAAAGAAAAAAAAAAGGCCCATAAATTCAGATATTTTTTTCCTGACGTAGTGTCATTCTTCCCTTTCAAACTCTATTTGAAGCAGTAGGGTTATTAACTGGTATTTTTTTCTCATAATATGTTTACAGTATCTTTGACATCTGATTTTCTATATAGAAATTTTGTGAGAAAAAAAATTTCTATGAGTACATAGATTTAAAAAAAAAATTTTTTTTTTAGCTTAACTTATCTATTTTGATATAGAATTAAAAATGAATATTTTAATATAAAAATATATAGATTAAATATTTATTTATTTTTTGATGAATGACTACATTTACAAACACAATCTGTTACATTTATTTTGTCATTTTAAAAGTCAAGAGAAGAAAAAAAGAAATTTTGAATTAAAATTATGGTTTGTTAATTGAAACTTTGTTTTAATAGTTAAAGTACAGGGGTCTGTCCAAGTGAAATTTACTACCGCTTACCGGTACCTTCACAAATTTAACTTTAGGAAAAACGGTAGAATAATTTCACAAAATACTTTTTTCTTAAAATTTTATTTTTGTGTCTCGTAAGAAACGATAAATCCAAATTTTTAACATATTTGTGTTGATATTTTAATATAATTTTTAATTTTCAAAAATTATGTCTAAATTTTCACAAAATAGTTATCTTTCAGAAAAACCTAGACGACCCATAAAGCATTCTTTAAATTCTCTATTTCAACTAGTCTTTAAATTTCAATCATGCATTTGTTTCAAAATGGTTGTTATGCATTCGCAGCTATGAATTATAATGAAAAATTATTTTAGTAAGTTAAAATATTGTTCTAAATATTGTTATGATATAGTTTTTTAATATTAATTTAATTTTGATTAAGCATTTATAAAGTTTTTTTAATTATGAATTAAAGTTCTTACAGTGTATTTGAATAAAAATCAAAAAAATCTGATTTATATAAAAAAAAATCCGATTTAAATCAAAAAAATCACGAACCCTGCTACTACGACGACTCGTACCTTGTCAAATCACTAATATTTCATCTTGCTGCTTTTCAAATCACAAATACGCTAACTTGCCTTTTTCTTAAATCACTGAAGCGCTGATTCTTTCCTTCATTTATTTTCCCATTCCTTGATTGGTCAACTCTTCAATTATCTGATTCATTGCTACACCGGTTTGCAAATTTTCGCATTCACTGATTCTTTAGTTCATTGATTCATCAATACATCGGTTCTTTAATTCGCCGATGGCAAATTTAACTGATGCGTCAATTCATTAATTTACCCTTTTGCTGATTCATTATATGGTTATTCTACTTCCTATATTCATTCGTTATATTCAGAATCAAGAGTACACTAAGAATCTACAATATTCTATGGTCAAAGCTACCTAAATATGGTAAAATGTTTCGTGTTTCCAGTTCTATGGAACACAAAGAAGCTCGGCAATTTTTGCCAAAGCACTTTGGTAATGATTTTGGACAAATTTGGTAAATGTAATAAATCATGATACATGCTTGGCATAAAAACCATTTCATTCGGTTAAGTTAACTTTTCAGTTTTGTAATTTTTACAACTGAGCGAAACAAGAATTAAAATTTTGATAACCAGAATTATCAGTAAACCGTTACCATATGAACAGAAAAGTTACCGAATGAATGCTTTAAATACTATATATTTTGGTTTTATAAACCAGAATTGTGTGTTTATTTTTTCAACGGAAATGTCATTACAGTACGGTTAGTTTACCAGAATTTTTATCTCCGTGTAACTCTAATTTTTAATTTGTTACATTTGGAACAAATATTCAAGTCTGTTGTAATAAATAATAAACACCTTTATCACTCTCATATTTAAAGTTAATGTCGGAATTGTTTATTTTACTAATAATTGAAGTGTGAGAAAAGCTTTTTTTAATTTTTATCAATTGTGATGAGATAAAGAATAAAAAACATTTGCCAAAATATTTAAAAATTAAAAAACACGTTGAGTTATAAATTTTATTCAAAATTCATTCTATAATATTATTAGTTGTGTCTTAATTTAGTCTTTTTTCAAACAAACATTGTGAAATAGGATAGCAAGAAATCAAAATCTTTCAACTATGAACCGCATTTCATGAGACGTTTCATTATGTTTACATCTTACCATGCGTAAAATAACATCGTACTTCCTCTGATAATACGGACTTGACCTGAAAGTTGAAAGTTGGCGACGTTTTGAATCGCAGCCAAGCAGACGTTGTCTGTGGGTCAAGGTTTTCATCTCAGTTCATTTCCTAAGTTATTTTTAAAAACTGAATAGCAGTGCGTTCAATTCTTTTCAAAATAAGAATATTTTAGACGCGTTTTTTTGTTGAAATAATTCATTTTTAGCTCTAACTTCAGATCATATTTTATATCATTTTATTATGGTTATAATATTATCTATTATTTTGTTAAAATTTCATAATTTTTAGTGCATTTTTTCTTGATTTTTTGTTTAAAAAAATATGTTTAGTTTCATAAACCTTTTTAAGTCTGAGAAAAGAAGATATGAACTATCACCATTTAGTATTTTTTTTAAATGGTTAACCCGTCTCTATGACAACAAATGCTTGAGCGAGTGAATGAAAGCAAGAAAGAACAAAAGTAGTTCACTGTTATACTTCGTTTACTATGTGCGTTTCATATGCGCTTTTTTACTTTTCTGAAATAGATATATTTTATAAATTTAAGCCACATTTAATTTAGTATAATTAATTATTTTACTAAAATTGCAAAAGTTTTGTTTCTTTTACTTTAAAAAAATCATTTTTATATACTTATGAAAAATGCCGATCGGCCTGTGTAGTCGTCAGAGAACTGGCCTTGCATCAGAAAGGTTCTGGCTTCGAATCCCGGGCAAGGTATGAATGTTCTCTCCTTCTCTGTATTACCTGTCTTTATTGTGAGAGCAACGTCGGCAAACCTACGATGCCCTTGAAAGAGTGGCCAACAAATCTGCCCTTCAGATGCCTGTATGACGAAAGGTTATTTTCCAGGTGGGCACTGGAAATATATATATATATATATTCTTAAGAAATGTGTTTGGTGGAATGCTCTCGGGCATCCTATAAATATTCCTATAAATGGTTCTTGATACAGCGAGTGAATAAAGAAAAGAAAGGACAGAATGGAATCTTGGAAAATATGAATTATTTAACCCTCGTATTAGAAAGTTAGAATATTCAGCGCATTCTTGCAACAGTTTAAAACTAAATAAAAACAATAGCTTTTAAATATGAAAGTTGACGTCTACAATTGAACAATTTATCACTACAGATCATAACATAGGTTCATGTGCATGAATCTCACATCTTCAAATAAAAAAATTTCTTTAGGTTGTTTTGTAATCCCTGTCTTAAAATTTTACTATATTTTCGCACTGAGGAAAAATCTGGTAAATTTACCGTGTTTTAAAGTTTCTAATTATCAACTTTTTGTTTCTTATGGCAATCAAACAGGTCTAGATGTTTTCAATCACGCTTTCCTTGGTGTTGATTTGACAAATTTCGTTAGCCTTTCTTTGTTTTGCAAACTTGAATATTAATTTGTCATCCTTGGAAGGATTATAAGCTGGATTGCGACAAGTATTTTAAATTATAAATATTTAGGGTATAATATTAAAAAAATATTTAAGTAAAATAAATTGGTAAACAATTAAACTTTCGTTTTGTATCTAGGATTTTTCAAATTTAATTATTAATTAATAAATTTAAGAGTTAATAATAATATTGATTATGGAAGGGTTGATAAATAAATAAGATCTACTTACTGTTAAGAAGATGAAATTAAAAAAAAAAAAAGAGAAGTTCTCTTTTTTTTAAAATTATATATCTTGCTCCAAAAAAAAAAATTCTTTTTTGTTTATTGACTATAATAAAGATGCAAGCAAAAGAATACTAAATAAATCTAAAAAAGACTTAATTCTTTTTCTTTTCTAAAAGCATAAAGGGCAAAGGACATGTGACACTTTGATGGGGAAAAAAAAGAAAAGATTTTATAGACTGGATTAAACATTTCTTCGTTACAACGATTCTCTTTTCTTTTAAAAAAAAAAAGAATAATTTCATTGCATACTTTTTTTGGTGCATAAAATCTATATATTTTTAATTTTATCAAATTCCTTAATGGTATTAACTCAAAGTATTCCTTTGATCGGTTACAATTCACTGCACACAGTCTACTTCAACCGTAAATCATCGCCAACTCTCCTCCCCTTGGCGTAAAACTCATACGCTATTATATTCACTCCAATTTAATTAAGCATCGGAATCAATTTAAGACCAGCGAATCGTGAGCCGAAGTGATTCGTTTCGAAATTTCCCTCGGCGAACAAGGTGATGTGTTCGTTTCTTTAGTGCGACGAGTATATTCGGGGAGGCCTTAACAATTCGAAAGACTGGTAAAAATCAGTTTCCAGGAAGTAGCTTTGGGGTGCTCCGGTTAGAGTAATTAGGAGTTTTCGTTCTATTACCGATTAGGAGGAGCTTGAAGTGATTTACGATCCTTGCATCGGGAAAACAAAGGACTGGGGTGGAAAAAAGTGAGCTGAAAGCCTAATCGATGCATCGGAGTAGGGTTTGAATGTTTGCGTTTTTGGGAGTTCTGTGATATCCTTAAGAATAAGTCTTTAGCGTCATGCTCAGCTTTAGATTTATATTCTGGCGAGAAATTGAAAGATTAAATAGCAATTACGGGATCTCCATTATTGAAATGGGATAAGAAAATCGTTATGGTTATAAGAAGTTTGACGTGAGTGTTGGATTATCGAATTGCGATTCCTCGTCGTTGTTTCAAAGTATTTTTCCGCCTTTGGAATAGTAAAATTGTTTAAATCGGAAAATGACTTTTTAAAATATTGGTTGTGAAATGGTTGTATTAAGGATTAATTTTTAATTATAAATGCTTTTTGTGTTCGTTGCTAAGGCGGTTCTTTACCTTTTAATCTGCGGTTATGAATAAAGACACACAGAAAGGATTTGATCTCTAAACACTGCTCGTAAGCTGTCTTATCTTTTTGCCACATAAATTTTATTAAACATATTTTTTTATACATTTTATGTATTTTACGTTTTTTGTTTCTCGTATTTTGTATTAATTTAGGTCAGAATAAGTAAAAAACGTTAGATTTAGCATTTTAATAATTAATGGTTATGAAAAATAGCACGAAACATCGGTAGTTGTGACCCATACCAGGTATATATAATGAATAATTTAGGATAGAAAGAAAATCATTGGAGAATTCATAACTCAGTCGAAAATATTTAGTAATAGCGTTATAACGTATTTATTTACTCGTGCAAAACAGATAAAACTATTAATCAAGTATCAGTATCTTTAAATACTAAATTTTTCAGTCTATAAATTCACAGCTGTAAATACTAAAACTTTCAGTCTAAAAATTGAAATCTGCACGTAAGGGTTCAAAGCTTTTAGTACCAAATAATATTCTAACAAAAAAAATATATAGGCACTAATATGAACAGAAATTTTTATCCATGAACAGAAATTTTTATCTGTGAACAGAAATTTTTATCTATCTAGTTTCAGAATTTGACTAATTTGTCCCAATTCTGAAAACATTGAAAATGATCTAATTTAAACCTTTGATGCAGAATTTTTATTTGAAACATATTTTTCATCCTTTTTATATTATTTTGTATTAATTTATGTCAAAATAAGTGAAAAATGCTATATTGAGCATTTTATTAATTTATGGTTATGAAATATAGTATGAAACACTGGTGTCTTTTTCTGCATTACAGGTAAAATCTTCCTAACATAGCTCACGTTTAAACTATAATTTTTCAAATTTGCACTTATTTGTAGTTTTTTAGAACTAAGAAAAACAGTTACTCATCATTATTTTTTTTAACCTTCAAAATCAATTACTGATCAATTTTTGAATAGGAATAAAAAAAAAATTTCAAACTACTTTTTTTTGGATATCTTGTTTTAAAACAAATTCAATACCCATAATCTAATAGATTTTTAGTATCTATTTGACTGTTTTGTTAATAACTAAAAAAATATCAAATCATATTTGTGCTAGAGGGCCAGAAAAAAAAACTATATTAAAGGGTCATCGGGATCCAACTGCGTCAAAGGGTTATCAAAACTTGAGCGACGTGAACATGAAGGCATTTTAAACCTCAACTATAGGGTCTTATATTATTTACGTAAATTACCGAAAAATTACTTTTTATATGGTTTTTTAAGTTCAATCATTGTGATAAGCTAAAGGTCAAATTTATTAATCTTTCGTTATTTATTAAGTAGAAATAAAATAATAATTTAAATAGCATTTTTTTTAAAAATTAATATACTTCACTTACACTTCAAAGCATAACTGTCAAAGCATAAAGGTATGATGGGAACTAATAGTTTTTATACGCTTATGTGCACTAGGTACGGTCAATAAAATTTTTTTCAACCTCAAAAACTATGATTTATTCAATAAAATAATAATATTGTTAGAATTAAAAAAAATTCTTGGACAACCGTATAAATTTGCAGCGATGCAATTTTCGATTTAGGATTTGTTACTTTTTTAAATTAGGATTACGATTTCGAATTCAATTTGTGTAATAAATCTAAGACAGTGGCTATGTTACATGAATTTTATTCTTGAAGATTTTGAAATAGATTACCGATGTTGTTGTGGTGTAGAAAAAGTTGAAATATTCTTTTCATTATTATTTAAAAATACAGGGAACCATAGTAGAAAAAGTTTGAAAATTGAATGAATGTATTTATTTTCTTTGAATTTTTTCAACCTCAAGATGTTTTTGAATTTTATGTATTGAATTTCATTTTAAACTAGATCAATGCTGGTACTTAATTTTGATCATGGTAGTGATTAACAGAAATCAAAGCTCGAAAGATAAATGAGAAGGTAATGTTTCAAGAATGCTATTTGCGGAATTTTTCCTTTTCAATATCACTTTTTATTTTTAACTCTATGCACTACTAACTAAAGCTTAAAAAACTAAGTATGGAAAATTATTGATTTGCTTTGAAAGTTAATAATTTAATTATCCCTTGACATATCATTTCTTGATATAGAAATGATCTTTGATTGCATCGTAAACAACAGCTCTCAACGGAATGAAGACGTCTGAGACACGTCAATTATTGTTTTGACATAAGAAACAAATGACGTCTGCCAGACGTCTTCGTATATCAAGAGGTTAATTTTTTGAACACCATTGCTTATAAGCAGGAAAAGCAAATGGTATTATCTGATCCTTGATGGCTCAGGGGATAGAGTGTCCGCCTTCCAAAGAGGCGAACCGGGTTCGAATCCCAGTCGATAGGAATTCCGCATCCGGTTTGCACCGACCACAGTGCTGACGTGAAATATCCTCAGTGGTAGACGGATCATGGGTTAGATTCCCCTTGCCGTCAGGCTATCCGTGACAGGTTCTCGTGGTTTTCCTCTCCATGTAACGCAAATGCGGGTTAGCTCCATCAAAAAAGCCTTCCACGAATCAAATTTCTTCCAATACTCGATCCAGGAGTTCCCTTGTCTTCTGAATTGGGTTCAAAATTACAAGGCTACGGAGTTGAATATTAGTAGTTGTAAATCCATAAAATTGTGTCGATTGTTCAACGACGGTTATAAAATTATAAAATAAAATGGTAATATCTGTTGTTTGGTGTTCCGTAAAGTCATATTAGGAATTAATATTGCTTAACCGTAAAGTAACTGCTTTCCATGAAGTAACTGTGAAGTAACTGCTAGTATTGCTCCATAAAGTAACTTTGCAGTTGATATTAATAAAGTACCATTTTAACGATTTCCTTCTTTAAATTTTGCTACCTTTTTTTGCTATTCTTGATGGTTTTTTTATAACATTTTATATAAAAAAGAATTTTGACGGGCAAAAGCAAAAAAAATATATATCATTTGGTGTTAAGTTATCGTTAAATTTTCAAAACAATGGTACTATAAACAAAAAATTGATGCAGAATTTAAGTTAAAATATATGTTCACAAGAAAAGCGTAATTTTTTTTCCCAATGGCAGGCACTGAATTTGAATCTTTGCCTATACTAAGCCAGAATTGTTGCTCATTTTTCGTTACCCAGTGGGCACCTGTGAACCAAAGTCACGGAGGCGAGCAACATTGCCCACGCCACACTGCCACAACCCGTTTATAGGGTGGGCTACATTCACACATCATACACACACACAACAGAAGACAGCACAAAGAGAAAGAGAAACATCCATGCCCAGAGCGGGATTCGAACCCGCAGCCTATGGCTTCGCAGTCAGGCACGCTAACCGCTCGGCCACCTGGCCGGCAGAAAAGCGTAAAATAAAATGAATATAACTAAAAAAAACCTAATTTAATCAAATAAAATTTATTTGTAGAACTTAAAGCAATAAATTTATTTCACAGCAGAAAATTAAATAAATTGGATTATTTTTTTATTATTACTTATTTCTGTTTTGGTCTATCTTACGTTACATACCAGCTAGTTAAAATTCATGAGTAATAGATTGTTTTTTATCATTACCTATTTCTGTTTTGGTCTATCCTACGTTACATACCAGCTAGTTAAAATTCATGAGTAATAGATTGTTTTTTATTATTACCTATTTCTGTTTTAGTCTGTCCTACGTTACATACCAGCTAGTTAAAATTCATGAGTAATAGATTGTTTTTTATCATTACCTATTTCTGTTTTGGTCTATACTACGTATCATACCAGCTAATTAAAATTCATGAGTAATAGATTGTTTTTTATCATTACCTATTTCTGTTTTGGTCTATACTACGTATCATACCAGTTAGTTAAAATTCATGAGTAATAGATTGTTTTTTTTTATTACCTATTTCTGTTTTGGTCTATACTACGTATCATACCAGCTAGTTAAAATTCATGAGTAATAGATTGTTTTTTATCATTACCTATATCTGTTTTGGTCTATACTACGTATCATACCAGCTAGTTAAAATTCATGAGTAATAGATTGTTTTTTTTATTACCTATTTCTGTTTTGGTCTATACTACGTATCATACCAGCTAGTTAAAATTCATGAGTAATAGATTGTTTTTTATCATTACCTATTTCTGTTTTGGTCTATCCTACGTTACATAACAGCTAGTTAAAATTCATGAGTTCGTGATTTTTTTTTTCTTCTACATTAGTGTGATATTATTTATCTTTACTTAAAGCCACATTTGACTGTATACATAGAAATATATACATTGAAAAACGAAGTAAAAAAAAACGTACTCAAAGAAAAATGATCCACCCATCAAAAACCTGCATTAAACAATTTACCGCGAACTTTAGGAAAAGTTGTTTTCTCTCCTCTCATCGTCTCCTATAGGAAAAGATACTTCTACAGGGAATTCCTTGTTCACCTCAAAACTGACGCTAACCAACTTTCCCCCGCCAAATTTGGCGCTAATGAAAATAAATGTTTTCTCATTCTAGCGATTTAAACTGCCCAGCTTCCTTGAGTTCGAGTTTTCACCGTTTTATTTATGTATGCTATAGTTTAGAAAGCATCAGTGTTACGACTTTTATAAGGTATTATAAATAACGGGAAACATCATGATGGTTAAAGTTGGGTAGATATCTTTATTTCATTATATTATATTTTTCGGAAGTTGAATTCTCTGTGATAAGTAAGAATGATAGCGATCATTTTGAAATTAAGTTGTTGATATATTTACGGAGTATTTCCTACTAGGTGTTGTATTTCTTTTTATTACATATTGTACTTTGTTCTTATATTTGGCGCAAAAAAGGGATATAGTTATTTAGGATACTGCGCGTAATACTTTTAAATTAATGAAAATAAATTATTATTTTAAAATAAATGACTTAGATTTCGAATTAAGTTTGATTTTATTTTCAAACAATGAGCTTCCTTCTCATTATCATTTTTTTTTTTTTTTTGCGCATACTATCATGAAAAAAAGATGTTCGATTTAAAATCAAATAAATATTTCGAATTAAATTAAGTTTTATCGATCAACATATAATTCATTTTCGGTCTATCGGAAACCAGGTATTTACTAATTTAACAATTACTTTTACAAATATTCATGCCATTTGCACCAGAAAGAAAGTTTTACACATACTCACATTAAAAAAAATATTTGAATGAAATTAATATTTTAAATTAAATTTAACTTAAAATTATATTTTTTATTGTTCAAAGTGTTATGTGTCAATCGTTAATTTACACTCGTGTTCAAAATTCGGAGATTTACAAACTTGGTTAATTTTCTTCAGAAATCTGAATAGATTTTAAATTGGATTTGGTTTGAATATCGGACTTTAAGCTATTTTTATTAAATTTGGTATGAACATCGAAATCAAAAAATTTATTTGTTTTTTTAAAAAAAACTGTATAATAAAAGTATAATAATTGTCTCCTTCTGCCGTTATGTTTAGAGATCTATCTTATCTGCAGTTTGACTTATGCAATTTGGATTCTGTAGTTACGTTGTACCGTTACCCCTTTGGCTGTGATCTCAAAATTTAGATTTAGTAACGGTTACCCAGGTTATTTAGTAGACAAATATCTAATGAATTACAGAAAACTTTCAACATTTAAAACTCATTTTTATTGCACCTCTAAATCTTCAAAAACATAATTTCACACATTTCCAAATGCCAACATGGGAATAAACATTTATACATTAATTAAAACAAAAATGCAACCTTAAAACACTCAAGCATAACCTTCAACTTCTACAGTTCAAAAAAAAGACATTTATAAAATAAAAACTTCATTTAACATTTCTAAAAACCCAGACTTGGTTTATGATATCTATAAATTACACTTAAATGCTGATTGTTCTCCTACACAAAAAAAACACAACATAACAGTTCAGAATTTTCGGTAAATGATTCCTCTAAAATGTTAACGAAATAAAATTTAAAGTTTTATAAGTACCCTACGGAATTTACTGCTTTCACTCTGGAACCGCCCACCGGAAAGGTAGATGAACTCATGGACAAACTCCTCGGCTAGGATCTCGAAATTTCTCCAGCTATTCTAATTTCAAGCGACTTAGGCATGTAGAAGGGGGACACCGGACGTCCAGCATAGATTCCTTCGGACTTGGCCCATCGTCTCAAAGATATCGGCTTTTGGCTAATCCCGGTAGTCCTTCCCGCTAGAGACTTCAGTTTAGCTTTCCCTAAGGTTACGATCCACCATCTCCGAGATACTGTCACGAACCACTCCTTCAGCGGACAAACTCCGTATCCCCAGGATACTGCTCTGATTAACTGCTTACTACTGGTACTGCAACTGCTACTAGCCACATTCATCGCTTCTCTTTTATCCTCCCGTCAACAAGGCGAAAGAATCTAGACTGACCTGTTTACCACGTCCAGAGTCATCCCGCATCCGGCGGACGTCAGAACCAAAAAAAAAGATCCCTGAGAAAAACCGTCATGAATCCACTAATACCCTATACAAGTTATAATACCATCTTCAATAAATATTAATAAATTTAGTTACATAGATTTTACCCAAAAAAATCCCTTTTTAAAAGACTAATTCAAAATTTCTAAAGAAAATATCATTATGATTGAATTTAAACTTTACCGTAGTGGTGCCATCTACAGACAAATAATCTATCTTTAAAAGTATTACAAAAAAAAACTTATAATAAATTTCAATTTATTACAATACCATCGCCTCACCGAAAAAAAATTAAAATACTTTTAATTTTTTGAAACACTATAGCACTATGTTAAAATGACCTGGAACACTATCAAGAAATCAAGAAAACTAAATTACTGGTTTCACACAAAAAATTCCGTTTTTTCCTTTTCTCTAAGGTGTTCATAAATAATTCCTACTTAAAGTTCAAAATCTCTAAAAGCACCACGCGGCTTTAAACCTACTTTTAGATCTTTATCACTAAAATCAAATCTGACCCTAACAATGTGCACCTTGCAAGGAAACAGAAAAGAGGAATCAAATATGCGCCAAATTCGTTTAAACTACACTTAACTTTAAAAAAACATAACTCAGATTTACACTTAGCAATACCTTTTCCAGCAGCCCATAGGGGGTCAGGAAAAGATTGTACAGCAACGTTATCAATCTTCAACTTTTGCCAAATTTTAAACATCGAAACATTCATAATCTACATTTTCAAAATAACATTAAAAAAAAAAAAAAAAATGGGACAAACCCAGTTTTGACTGATTACATACATCATTACAAATGCCAGTGGAGACCTACACTTCACACTTATGTACATAAAAGGACCGTGGTCCACCTGAAAACAAAAAACAGTCTCCACCGACCTACTACATTCCGGCTTATGTAACCAAAATATGCACCGCCAGATATAAACTCCTCCTCCATATTTGGAGAACATTTGACATTCCACATCAAAACATTTATAACCCAATTTAAAACAAGAAAAATTTAGTTACACTTTTCTTACAAATTCTAATTTCTTATGACCCGTCCATTTACTCGTTGTCTTAAGTTATAACGAGGTTGCGGAAAAGGCACGAATTTATTTTTCCTTTCCAATTTATTACAACGTTAAAAGGTTTATCCTAACTGCAGTTAAACTAATAAAAGCTTCATTCAGTAGTTATGTTCAGAGATTTATATCAGCCACAGTTTAAGTAATAACTTTCTTCTTTTGCAGTTATGTTAATGTATTTATCTTAACCATAGTTTAACTAATAAATGTATTATTCTGCAGTTACATTTTAAGCGACTTATTTTAATCTAAGTTTAACTAATAAAAGTATCATTCTCCAGTTATATTAAGACATTTATCTAAACCGAAACCACTGTTTAAGTAATAAAAATATTCTGTAGATGCGTTAAAATATATTTTATAAACTACAGTAAAAAATCATTTTTTTTCTGGTTCTCATTATAAATTCATCATATGAACCACAGAAGTTAAACTAATAAAAGTCTCATTCTTTAGTGACGTTGAGCAGTTTATCCCGTGAACCTCAGACTTTAACTAATACAAGTCTTATTCTACAGCTGCGTTAAAAAGAATGTTCCCGAAACTGACATTTTATCCCTAGCCTTAGGAAAGAATGCATCAATCAGTTTCAAACTTTACGTAAAGTAACGATTATTGATTTGCAAAATGGATGTGAATTTTTTTTCCTTCCTCTCTAGCTTTCCCTTAGGAGAGATAGAGAGTGAATTCATCCATTCTTTTTCCGCTCAAAAATCAATAAGTGGCCAGAAAAAAGGGTACTCTCTGTTTTATTGTTATGTTCGAGTCCATTTTGGTGAAAGTGTTCCATAAACAGAGTATTTATTGTTTCAAACTCTGCTGTGAAGCAGATTTTGAAAAAGAAGAAAAAAACTTTAATTCCTGAATGGCTTATACAAACTTATACTGAGTATATACCTGATGAGTTTTGAGGAAGTTGATAATTTAATTAGTTAAAAAATTGTTTTAAAACGTTTGTTCTTTTAAGATAAATTAACGAACTTTTCGCAATTTTTTTTTTATAGTCATAGCAGACTCTTCACAAAATGTGAAGCCTTGAACTTTTTGAAACCTTGTTTTCACTAAAACATGACCCTGGCGGAAAGTTCCTGATTCTCTAATTTAATTAATAGTTAATACTAATTGATTAACATGTCTGAGGCTTCCCCTTTGAACTATTAAGGATGGCACTTTTTTGTGTGAATTCGATCTGCATGCTGCAGCTCCATGCCTGCCAACTTTCACTCTTTCTGAGAACGAGTTTTCCAAGTGGTAGTAAAACTATTACCGAAAAACAACCTTACTCAAAAATATATTTATAATTTGACTAGGTTAAAATTCGCTATCGTTAAGATTAGTTTGCTTTTATATATTTGTTGTAATTATTTAAACTTAGTGGTGGACAAACTCATTTATAATTATTATTATAATTCAAACAGTTTAATGACATGACATGAGTTTCGGTACTACTTTAAATACTAAATTAAAATCTTCCAGAAAAACCAGAAGAGTTGGCTGGTATGCAGCTCCCATAAAGAAAATACACTGTTTAAAAACGGTATTACAAGCAAATCGGTGATTTGCTTGCTTACAGCTCCATTGAATCAAAAATGAGTTTACATAAGAGTTTATAGTACATTTTTAATAATTTTAATTCTTTGGTTTCCTATGATAGGTTAGCGCGGGTAAACTCAACTTGGATAATTTCATGAGATATAGACGATATGGATGCGAGACGACATCTAGTCAGTACATTAATGTATGTTTTTTTTCGCAGATATTTATGCTTTTGTAACGTGTTTTAATAAATCTAATAATTTTAAGCTACCGAATGGGCAACAATTGACAAAAAAATTAAAATTATGTTTTAAGCATCAGTTGAATAAAATAATTAGTGGCAAAGTTGAAAAATAAATTCTTAGGATCTGATGATGTTCATCAAAAATTATTTTAAAATTTTTAGTGTAATTAGTAATTATTTTTGAGAATTAACATAATATTGGTGTTACGTCCCGACTTTACAAAATTTGCATTGTTGAAAAAGAAACTTTTACTATTGGCTAATTAAATAGAAAAATTTATAGCATGTATAAAAAGAGATATAATTGCAGTACCTTGTTCGCGAAAATGTTTATAAAATTGTATGTCACAAGTATTAACGGAATTACTTACTGTTCATTTAATTAATAATGTGTCGTTTTTTAATTGCTCCGCACCAAAAAAAGCTGCTAGTCTTATATATAAATCGACAATATTAGTTTTTGCTTTATATTTATTGACAAAAAATAAATAATTAAGTAAAAAAAGGTCACTGCTTACTTTAAATCCACCTTAAGTTTAATTTGCTAATTTGATTGAGTATATGACTTTTGAATAACATTACTAGTGAAGGTTATAAATATACAGTACTTTATGAATAATTATTTAATGTATCGTTTAACTTTAACAAACAAGTCCGTTCCTTGCATTAAATGATTGCTACTATCTCGTCTCAACCGCTTTACACTCTACAAACAACATTACCATCAGAAATACCAGATATACGGTCTCTTCGAACTCACTAAGGAGATAGCGCTTCGTTACTTGAGTTTTCGTTCGAGAATATCGCATGCCCCAGTAATAAAGTGCTTTTCCATTATGTCTCTCTGCCTTACGGGAGTTATCTGTAAGGTTGACCCCCTTTTAATCAATTTTCCTCGTGAATAATGTTTTGGGAACTCTAATTCATCTCTTTGGTAGAACATAAATCTATTCACCTTGATGTAGTCTAAATCTTTTAATGCCTTCTGCCAAATATAGGATTCAGTTGGAAACTCGAGTTGATATAGTTACGTTCATTAATTTAATTCCTGTTCGATATGTGAATGGTTGTCATTATTATGTTTCTGTTGTGTCAAATTATAAAACTAGTAATTTCAGTTAGTGCTACGCTTGGATGGTATTTTATATTTAAAGACATATATCTCGTCTATACTTCAAGTGCTTATTTTGCAAATTTAGGTAATCGCCCATTTTGTTATGATTAGCATGTTAACAAAGTGTTCGTACATAAAGCTACAATAATTGTAAATTGTGAAAACAAATATTCTGCTTTTTTGTGGGAAATATTTTATATTTTTTATTATATTTTATTTTATAAACGGCGTTTGAACTTCCGACACAATTTTGAGTTAACGACTATCACTGTTCAACTTCACAGCCTTGCAATTTTTAAGGCAACCCAGAAGACGAGAGAGCTCTTGGATCAAGCATTGGAAAAAATTAACCTTTTGTGAAGGACTTTTATTTTGAAAAACTAACCCGCATTTGCTTTACATGGGTAGAAAAACCAAGAATACCTTCCACTGTTAGCCCGATGGCAAGGGGATTCCAACCAGTATTAGTTTATCAATGAGGATATTTTGCGCCTGCACTGTATTCGGTGCAACCCGGGAGCAGAATTTACATCAAGCAACTATCGCTGGGGTTCGAACCTTGGTCGACTCATTGGGTAGCGAACGGATCAATATGATAAAAAGCATCATCTTTTTCATACATTTTTACTTAACCGCCCCTTTAAGCAGCTCAGTATACAGAAACAACTCATTGCTTGCATTAGAATCGTGGTTTAATGGCCAAAGTTTCTTTAAAAACGTTCTTTCGAACAATAGGAAAACGTGACTTGTTTTATTCCTTCAAAAGTTTTATTAAATTCAGCCCGGAGTGTGACCTGGCCTTCTCAAGAAGTATTTTCCAATTTAATCGTCTACATTCAAGTGTCCTCAGAACCTTTTTTTAACCTTCTTTGAGCCTTGCAAATCTTTTTTTAAGCCATCTAACCGTCACAAACTTGGTTTGTCTTTTCTTGAACTGCTTTCGATATTTTTGGTGAAGGTAGTCTTTAATTAGAGGTTTAACTAAAAATCAAATATAATTAAAACTGCTTGCTTTTTCTTTAATAACAAAATGCAATAAAATGCTTTAATCCTTGTGAAGGATATTAATAAAATTCGAGTTTTAACCTCTTTTTTGAATAAAGTTGATGAATCAGAGGGAATTACCGTTTACTAGCGGTTTAATTAAATCTAAATACAATTTAAGGCGATTTTCTTTTCCGAAGTTTATAAAAATCAGTGCTATTTTTTCAATTTTTGACTTTGAAAGTTTAAAACATAGCAGTAATAAAATTATGAGAAATTGTATTTTAATATAATTATTAACTTCCAGTATATTTTAATCAGAAGTCTAAGATCGTATGTAAGGGATTTTAATTATTAATTTTCAAGCGAAAGATGAAGCTGAGAAATTAACAGCTGTTTTACAAAAATGATACCAAGTTTTACGTTTCTTCATGTCTGTAAGACAATTAGTCACTGACTATCTTGACAAAAATATTTTCAGTTTTCAACGAGTCATGCGTTGGAACACCATGAGAATTGTTTGTGAGTTTTTTTTCTTCATATAACATAAATGCAAGTTAATTTCAACTTTTAAACTTAAAGCGAATGAACAATAACACGCTATCGAAATTTGTCTATTCCTTAGTGAGGAAAGTGGTTTGGAAAGCCTCAAAAATACACTTCGGAGGCATTTCTTGTAAATATCTTTTCAAACTTCTCACTGTTTCCTATGTCAATCTAACTAGTTTTAATGTTTTCACTCCTACTCCTGATTCGATAGATTTCGATAACATTTTTGTTTACTTCTTACATAGATATTAGTTATTGACCCCTAATTTTAAATGCATTTTAAATACAGAAATATACAAATTAAGCATGATATAAAAAATACCCCATATAACAGTTAGATATTGTAACAAATGCGCCGGTTAAGATATTTTTCAGTTTTGTTAAACCGGCTAATCAGTGGTTCCATTTTGGGTCGGTTAATTCTCCATTTTTATCTGGAAAAAAAAGTTGAGCAGAATAATAGTTTACTTTTTTTAAAAATATTTAATTGTAAGTTACGATTAATATCTTTTATTTGTAGAAATTTATAATAAATAGGGATGCATTCAACTTTATTAATTGAGGGGAATAAACTGATGATTAGAATTATATAAAAATGATTTGAACACAGTATTCAGATTTATCACCTTAATGCTTTTTCTTAGCAGTAACTTGCTGCTGAGAAAAAGCACTAAGGCGTGAAATCTGAATTTTTATAATTAAACTTATATTAGCAGCAACTAGCTATGCTAATATATATATATATATATATATATATATATATNTATTAAAAATAGTATATTTTATTTAAAAAATATATGTTAAATGGAGATCCATTTAATCTTAATAAGTGGGAGAAAAAAACTGACGATTAGAATTAGGTGAATTAAATAAAAATGATTTGAAAATAGTGGTCAGATTTAACTTTAAAAGGCGTTAGTTCAGATTTAACACCACTCTTAGCAGTAACTAGCTGCTATAAAAAACATTAAGGCGTAAAATCTGAATTTTTGAAATAAAACTTACAATAGCAGCACTTTCTTGCTGACATAAGTTTCATTTTAAACATAAAATGAATTTATTCTTAGCATGAAATGATTTACTCATAATTTATTTATTGTCTTTTCAAAATCGGTTGATTTAATATTCGATACTAGAATCTTTTTACTTTGTGAAACAAAACTTAAATTTTTTTTAATGAACCATGTTGCTTTTGTTGAACATTTCTTTGAAACCAAAATGCATTGCATTTAAATTACTTTTCTATTTCGATTCTTAACATTCTATCTTTGCCAATTATTGCATTTGTAGCGTGATATTGTATTAGTGGATTGAACACAATTACGCCCTATAGCATTTTACTCTTCAATTGTAAAGAACTTCGCAGACAACATAATTAAATGGTTCTGTAATTGCATTGACGCGAGTTTAGTTGTTAAACTGCTGCTTCTCATTACCGTAAAGAATTATTCGCATATAATGCATCTTTCCTCGTTACAAAGTCATTAAAAGGAAAATTTTTAATGAAATTTCGAGTTCCATAGCTTTTTTAATTTTACTTTTTAATTATTAATTAAAAAGATTCGATACATCTATTCAGAACTCGTTTAATACTTGAACTAATTCTTAAAATAATTCATTTGTTTTCGTTGTTTATTCTTCCATTGGTAAATTATTTTTGCATTGAAACATCAATTGTTTTACTTAATTAGCTATTTTTATAAATATATTTCTTAAAATAACCAAAAGAGCATAAGTGTTTTTATTGTTAGCATGTTTTTAGATTTAGAATATTTTATCGTTTTTTTTTATTATTCAAAAATTCATGTTCGAATTGAAAAAGAAAATTACACTTTTTTTAATGATAACGATATATAATTTAGCTGTTGTATTTATCTAATTAAATCCAATGGAAAATGATGCATTTATTTCTATGAAACAAAAATAGAAAAAAACCTTTTTAAGTGATTTTTATTTGCATTATTATTTTTACTTCCTAATTCTTTATAAAAGCATTTTTTTTTTAATTCTATTTTTATTTTGCTCACATTTAAGCTCCCATTTCTTAAAAATGAAAATTGTTTATTAATTTGTAAATGAATGTAAAATCTTTTATGGCTTAAAAAACCATTTTTATTTCATATACTAAAAAAGTGAAAAAAATAATAGAAAAAGTTAGAAAAGGAAAGAGAATTAGTTTCTGTTATATTTAAGTAAAATTAGAATTTAAATTATTTTTAATTATCCTATGTTTAAAGATATTTTGATTGATGATGTGTTCTTAAAAAAATTTAGGATATTTTTGGGGTTGTATTAAGCTGTTAAGGTTAATTCGATGTCTATTTAAAGTTGACTTCAAATACAACCCTAAAAAAGCAACTTACCATGGTTCATAAGAAAGGTTTATGGAGTTGTTTTATTCACTCTTGAGGTTGGCAAAATCTACATTAGAGCAATCAGCTTAGATAGGTTGTTTTTGAGGTGTGCAGGTTATTTTTTCTATGCTTCAAGCAAATAATTGTATTTGAGGTGTGAATAATTTAAACTAATACTATTGAGGTGATTAATGAGTTGCGAATGTTTTTTTTATTTATATACTTAAGGTTTTTACGAGATTGATAGAAATACCACCAGAGGTGTTTCATCACACGCTTAAAAAGTATTTTTTTTTTATGGTGCAAAAATATATACTAAGATTGTTTATTTATAACCTCGAAAGTTTGGAATAAAACACCTTTGATCTTTAAAAAAATAACTTGAAATGTAAAAATTGAATAAAAGAGAGAAAATTGAATAAGAGACAGAGGTTTATATCTGACAGATTCACCAGAAGTTGAATGTCTGACAGTTTTAAAAAAATACATCTAAGGTTTCAAATGAGGTAGGTTATGTTTTGCATCAAAAATACCTTATTAATATACTTAAATTTCAACCTCATTTACACCTCAAAATCAACCTCATATGTATCTCAAAAACACCTCTTTTGTAAGGTTATTTTAATTTATTGACAAGAATTCCACGGTAGACAGATAAGGCTCTTTATTGTATACCGTTCACATTTGATTTTCTGTGACTGTTTTAATAGAAATTAAAGGCGTATAGCGCATTAAAAGTTTTGTAATTATACATTTTATTATAAATTAATTTTATTTGATAAAGGAAACGAAGAAAAAAAAAATAAAAATATGACCACTGAAGCCGACGTCTTCAGGGGGTACCGGCCTCGGTAGCCATAAAAACAAAACCATTTCTAATTGAGGGAGAAGCAAATGCTTAAATTAACTCCCTCAGTACCCCGATGGTTTTGTATAGAAGTCCAGGAAAAAATATTCAAAGCAAATAACAAATTAAGAAAAGAAACTCAAACAAAATCATCAGAAAAATAAAATAAAAACTCACATAGGCCATCAGTATTATTTCACTCCACACCTAATGCAATTTAGCAGCTAATTTTATGGATATGGTTTGTCTATAAGTTCTTTTAACACCAGTAAAACTTTTATTGAATTCTATGAGTTTTGTTTATGAATGTTTCTTTGTTAGCATTATAAAATCCTTTCTTGAAAAAAGATCATAATGTATTGTGTACGTTATGTATACAAAAGTATTGCATAGTCTAGAGCAGGGATGGCGAACCAATGGCACGCGTGCCACTTATGGCACGCCCCATAATATTTTGGGCACGCCACCGATCACAAAGTTCACTGTGAAGCAATTTACCAATTAAATTAAGATTCACAAAAAAAAAACATAAAAAAATAAACTATTAACAAAAAAATTACAATTAATGCCAAACAACAATTAATTACCATAAAAAACAAGCTAACAATAAATAACTAGCAAAAAAAGTTAACAGACCTGCTTAAAATAACATCTTACAACCTACTATAAGTTATTTGTCATCGAATCTGCAACAACAGAAGTCACACTGATATTACTTTAAGCTGAATTACGCGTGTAACTGAGACATTGCGAAATGTATTCTTTTCCATAGTAAATAAAGAGTTTTGAGTTGATAGTATTTAGTGTTATTATTTTCCCAATAATCACGAAGTCAAAATTGTTTGATGGCACGTCTATGACCAAATTAAACAATTTTTTAGAAAAAATGGCACGTTGGTGCATAAAGGTTCGCCACCCCTGGTCTAGAGTAAATAACTATCAATAGTAAAAAAAGTGTTTTGTCATATTTATATTTGACCAAAATGACATATTACAGGCTAAAGGTTAAGTATGTAATTCAATAGTTCTGCCATTGAAATTCCATGAAAATAAATACATAAATTCCTCTCAGATAGCATATTAAGATATGCCTTAATGGAAATGTTATATTACGTTATTGTTTGCTCTCATGAATTATATTACGTTATTGTTTGCTCTCATGAATTATTTCAACGTAGTGAACTGTAAAAGGAAAAAAAATAACTTTTTCCTATCTGAAAAACTCACAAATAAATCCAGTAAAAGGACAAGAACTGACTGAATGAAAATAGTCCGTGATACCTTATCTAAATTAAAAACCCTTTTTTTCCTTTGTCGCTCTTTCTATAATTGATGCAGTAGCATTGCCGTTGATTTAAGACCCAAAATACTTTTTCTCTGAAGCTTTTTTACTAGAAAGAAGTTGCTGTCATCTAAATCAGTTCTTTTTTTTTCTTACTCTTCCTATCTTTTTTTGTTTCAAAGTCTTGGAGTTTATGGATGATTTACGAGTGGCTAAAGACTCTTTTGTTATTTGCTAGTATCTTGGCATTTCCATTTGCTCGTCCGTTCAGAGAGGATTGTACTTCCTTGGGAAAAAGAAATACGCTTTTTCCTCACTTTGATGAGTTGCTCTGCTGATGAACAATTGATTAGTACAACACAATAGTATGAACTGGAGATACGTATCTTGCCTTTGGTTTCATGGTTCATATTTTATCTTTATTTTAAATTAAGGCTTTATATAAACACATTTTATATATTTTATTTTCAGATTATAATATGTAATTTAGCTTTTAAGGGGTCACAGTAACCAAAAAATGACAAAAATACCAAATTTTTTTTTATTGCTTATAATAAAATTTAAAAGTATTTCAAATGTACAGAAAAAAATTCATCTCTCTATCTACATTTTTAAAAAAGTTATGAATGATTTTAAATTGTTCTAATACAGAAACTTGCCCAGCAGTCTGACTTTAAAGTGCTTTTTCGCATAGATGATAATTTTGCGTCTTAATCTTAATTAAATCCCTAAGGATTTTTTTCTATTTAAGATAAAGCTTTGAAGTAAACTTTTTTATCTTGAGTATAATACACTTATTTAAACTGTGCATGGAATAAGCATTTTATGAGGTATTAAAATTTTTACGGCACGTTATATATACCTTTTAGGAATTTTTACTCTTTTTTTCTACTTTTTTACAAAATAATCTATAAAAAATATTCTAATTGATATATCAACAAATGAATGCATAAAATTGTTAAGATAAATATTGCTAGCACTGTGAAAAAAACTTTTTTTGAAAATATGTTAAAATAAAAAAGCTTTAGGGATTTAAAAATTTAGAATTTTTTCAACTTTTTTTAAAATTTACAAAAAATTAAGCAGTTTAATCATTTTTTGAAGATAAATTATTGATTATAACTTAAATGAGCATGTAAAGCATCCTCAAAATGAATGATTGTACCTTTATTTTAAAAAATTGTTGCAAAGGTACTGTGACCCTGCAAATGTATTTTGTAAAGTTATTGTGCACTACAAAAAATCTGATGTAAATAAATGGTCATCTTTAATTTTTGTTTTGGAAAAATTAATATATTTGAAACTATTTTTATTTTTAAATGAATATAGCTTTAAACTGACTTCACTTTTCTTTTATTAGTAAAACTTTAATATAAAAAATCATTTCAACTGGAAGCTTTTGTTGTTAGAGTTTTATGACCCAGAACCAATGAAGGACTCGCTCCAATTTGTATAAACCAATCATCATCCGTCAATTGCCACCCATAAAGATTTAAAGAATTAAAAATGTTTAATTAGTTTTAAACACCAAAGAGAGGAAATATCCTTAATTTTTCTCGTTTTATGTAAGTAAATGATTTAGTGAAGAAAAACAGATTTTAATAACGAATTTTTATTGGTAATAGAAAATATAATATGGTATACAATCTGTAATTTTATTGCTGTTGAAACTTTTTGATTTAAATGAAGATGCATATGAAATTCAGATTTGAAACCTGAGGGTCTGATTTATGCAATTCAGGTAGACCGGTATTGTGGGAATGGTTTGTCCTTAAGTTTCTGAAAATGATGACTCGGATATGATTTTTGTGAGGTTTTTCAACATGTATTTCTTCAGTTTGTTTTTGATAACAAAATGATATGACAGAACTGAGTGATTAAACAAACTATAAAATGAAATTTTTACCAAGTAAAGAATTTTGACTACTTGAAAACTATGAATTGGATTGTTCAAGAAACAAATCCAAAGTCAGCTGATTGTTCATAACTTAAAATTTAAAGAAATTTGAAGCAAGATTAACTGACTCCGTTTTATAGAATGCTTCTTTCATTTAACTGTTTATTTATTTTTTGTTTTACATATTACCACATAGCTGATTGAAACTACATGTTTATAATTTTATCAATGTATGCCAAATAAAACATGAGAATAACCTCGACTCCAGACTTTAAACTTAAAGTTTTCCAACTACTTCAGAAAAGCTACAAAACACTTAAAAGAACACTATACCATAGAAGAAAACCTTCATGGCAAATTTTCTTTCATCTATATAATTTAAAGAATACCATAGAAGAAAACCCTCATGGCAAATTTTCTTTCATCTACATAATTTAAAGAACACAATAACATGGAAGATAACCTTCATGGCGAATTTTCTATCATCTACATAATTTAAAAAACACTATTCCATAGAAGAAAACCTTCATGGCAAATTTTCTTTCATCTAAATAATTTAAAGTATAGAAAAAGGTAAATCATTCAGCTTCAATTGCTGAAAAAATGTCTTCAAAGTATCAAATTGCAAACAAATTATGACAGGTTAACTCAGGGTTATGCCCTGGGAAAGTAATCACACGACAATTGGATACCTGCGATTGCCGTAATCGTAGATATATCATGGCATTTGTCGATTCAGAAGCCAATCAGGTTCGATGCTCACGTGTGACGTCACTTGCAGGTATCCAATTAAATCTGATTTAAATCACATGGTTAGACATAATTACTTTACTTCTTCTACCCAATTTATTACTCAGTGTTTGCCTGAACTCATCGTAAATTATCTTCGCGTTAAAGCATTATAACAAAAACAGCATGTAGCAAAAAAAGTAACATCATGACGAATTTTTTTTTTCTCAACCACATTATTTAATAAAATTAAAAGAAAAACAAACTGGGTTTGCTATTTTGTATTAAAATTTAAATTTTTTTACTGTAAATAGCATTGTCACAAAAAGAATTTTAATCGTTAAGTTTTTCTAAAAGTCATTTTTGCCTTTTTTATTATCATGTTAATTCATTTTGTTCAGTTTCAGTCCATAAAATACGCAATAAACTGCAATGAAAAAGGAGTTAAAAGGTTTAATTAGGTTCAAAAAGATATTTTTTATGAGCGCTCCTAGCATCAGATATTTAAAAGATAACTAAAATTTACGCTTTAATCTTCGACTAAATGCAAGTCAAGCTGTTGATATAAGCTCTCTATTCACATTCAAATATTCTAAATAGATAATTTAAGTTAATAAACTTTGAATGAGCTAGTTAAACTATATCTTAAATGATTAAAAATATTTGTCGCGAGTCGTGCTTAACTTTCATGATGTATACGAAGTTGAGAGCCATTTTATTCTTTTTGGCATCCACCTCCATTAACTCTGCCATACTCCTGGAATTAATTATCAACTTGGCGACATTATTTTCTGAAACTTTTTCTTTCAGTTTTGTAATATGTTTGGTTCACGATAACCTATCATCGTTGCGCGGTAATTTTACGTCATGGTGCACTTTATTTCGAATAAGAAATTTTTAATTTATTAGCTTGAAGATCGATATACTTCTTTTAATGATTCGGGAATATTCCTTCCGCCATGTATATATATATATATATCGAAATATTCTGTTCTTTATTGGCTTTTACATAGTTTCGTTGTCGGTTATTTCGAAATCGATAGCTGTTGGGCTGTTTTTTTCTTAAGGTGTTTAAAATGGAAAAATACGGAATATTAGAAATGAGACTTTAGAATATTGGGTTAATTATCCATTTTCAAAGGACTGTTTATTTACAAGTACGTACGTGATATACAAAGACATGTGATGCTAGGAAATATGCATACTTATACAAGTTTCAACAAATGTTTAATCTGTGCACAATTGGTCACCCGAAGCACAAATTTGTGAAGGGCAAAGTTTGTGTATCCCCGGTTTAAATTTGTGATGGACTAAGAAAGTTTATGGAAAGTGAGCAAAAAGGAAAAAGAGGCGAACACCCTGAATAGCAATTAATTTAATGAACACATTTATTTTCACATACTAGGATTCAATCTTGATGGTTCAGAGGGCTACCCTTTATGGTAATTGATTAGTTCAGAATGTTAGGTTACGGAATTAGACACAGAAATGCACTTTCTCTGCATGTGGAGAAAACAGATTAACAAGCTCTGTAAACATTATATGTTTGACGTCACAAGTTATTGTATATATTATTATGTTGTAAAGATTGTATATTTTTTTTTGAGAATGTCAACGAAGGTTGAGTACTAGTTACGATTTAAATAAAAAGCATGAAAATGGTGTTAATTAATGCTTTGTGTGAAGTTATTTTCTGTTAGAAAGGTCGTAAAATAAGAGTAATTTATGGAGTGAGTTAAATATTATGAATACGTTGTCGCGTAACTACCACTACGATTATTAAACGTCGATGCACTGGTATATAAGACATGCTAACTTGATTCAATCTTGAGGGACCTTTTGATAAATGAAGGTTGTCATTGTTTGATGGTCTTTCACCACATTGGAGACCCGGACGTGATATAATCACGACTATTTCGATGTATGGTCCACATTGAAAAGTTGACTTGCTATTTGTGACTGCGTCATCGTCCTCCTCACGCTGTTGCTTCTCAATCTCATTTTTACAAAACTGGTTTCTGCACAAACTCGACTGCTAATAGCAACACAGGAGTGACCACACACACAACCATGAATTTATATAGCTCTCATGGCTAAAGCTCAAAACCCAGTGACCTTAATCCAGCTCTCCCGGTCTTTCCCAAATACAGCAACTAGTGGTATCCGTTCATCGAATTCTATACCTGATAAAATTCTGGTGGGGTAGTATTGTGGCGTAACTATCACTACGATTATTAAACTTCAATTGACTAGTATAAAAAGACATGCTAACTTGGTTCAATCTTGACGTACCTTTTGATAGATAAAGGTTGGCATTGTCTAATTGTCTTTCTCCACAGAGGTAGCTGCAATCTAAAAAATATGACTTTAAGGTTGAAATTCACTACTCTTCAATAATGGATGAGACACATTCAGTTTTTGATATTTTTTTTAAATTTCCCAAGAAATACTTAGTGAACTATTGTGTAAATTTAGAAGTATTTAGTTCATGTAGTTTTGCATACTTCGCAATAAAGTTTAAGGCTTTCATAGGTTTGAGAGACTAACAATAAATTGCGAATGAGAAAAAGTATTTTTGAACACATTATGTCAGAAAATCAAGCAATAAGCTTGTATCGATTACTTTGGTTATAAGTTGTTAAGTTGTTGTAAATATTTATGAAAATATGAACATTTTATGTAAAAAAAAAATTTGTTTTGTCTTATGTTTTTTTACTATAACTTAAAAAATATTCAGTAAAATTAAAAATTAAACTTAATTACAAAATTATTGTTTTAAAATTTGAAAAATATTGTTAAAAAGTGCGCAAGATATGAGTATTTAAAGTAGATCTTTTGTACTGCGCTTACGCGAAAAAAATATATAATTATTTTTTCATAATTTTGTAGTGAATCGCTTTTGGCAACTAATGGAGGAAAAAAAATCTCATTTGAATATCTTAAAAATGTAAAAAGTTTCAAGCAATTTTTTATTTAGTTCTTGTACTTTTTAAAAAAAGATTCAAAATAATCAGAGGATTTTTCACAAATTTTATTATGTGGTATTCCTAATTACGCTACCCTTTGACTGGACAGCAAGTGCAAAATATATTCAAGTACAAAATATATTACATATATTTCTTGAAATTCAAAGATAATTGTCGAACATTTGGATACTTCAATGTTTATTTCACGTTTTGGCATTTCGCCAAATCAATGAAGTTGTATAATTAAGTTTTTAAGTTTCATAATTTCTCAAGAACTGTTTGACCGTTCCTCGTCAAATTTTAGGTTGTGTCATTTAAAATGACATAAATTAAGTAGGTTTTAAATTTTTTTGCTCATTGCGATTCAAAATGTTTTGACCATTAGTAAATGAAATAATGAAAATGAAAAAAAAAATTTTTAACATTATCAATGGACGAAAAAAAAAAAGAAAAAAAGAAAGAAAAGTTAGTTGGTTAATTGCCTTTCAACTCCTGTTTCCTATACATTCTAGTCAGTTTTGATTTTTCAATCGCACCTTCTTTAGTTATGATTAATTAGATTTCTCTACCGTGTTATAAATTCTTTGCTGAACTAATAATACCTGATTCCTGTGTTTTTAAATTCCCCAAAATGATTTTTAATTTTAAAAATTAATTTTAGAAAAACGAAAGTTATAGAAATGTATAGTTCATTGCGTTCTGCTTTGGCAACAAAAAGAGTGTTCTCACCAAATTTTAAAATTAGTTACAAAGCTCATCAACAGATATTGCTGTAGTATGTGAAACTATCGCACGAAATTTTCTGCTGCATGTCAGACTATTCAAACTGAAATATTTGCTAGAGCTGCACAATTGTTGCTTCAAATAGTGGTTTTTTAATCGTTTTTCTCCGGTTTCATTGGTGAACTTTATAACGAAATTCGAAACTTTTTGAAAATAAATTAAATTGTCACCTAGGCAAAAGGCAAGATTGTTATTTTCTCCTTTCATATATTTAATCATCGCTCAGTTTTAGAGCACCTAATGATATAACCAAATTCACACGAGTTTTATGTATAAAAAAAACAGCATTAGACTAATAAATCAAATAAATTTGCACCTACACAAGCTGACAAGCAAAATATTGATAAAAATAAATTTAAATGTATCCCCGTTCGTAAAATAAACCCGTTGGTGACTGGTATAGAATAGCTTATTTTATTCCAAAAACGATAGTGCACTCGGTTATTTCCATTTTCACCATGTAAAACTTTCACCGAGACATTATATACCTTAACTTATCACTTTCACTCAAATCTGCTTTGCTTTATTCCAGTCATGTTTCACATTTACATAGACTGCGTTAAAAGAAGAAAATGGTAAATCTAGAGCAATTCGTTTTCTTCACTTCGTTTCCAATCTTGGATGCCTTTTTTTGGGTATCGTTTTTGCATAGTGGGATTTCGTTTATTTTATGAGAAATAATTCGTTTGTAAAAAATAAAGCTGATTTAAGGTTATTAAGTATGAGATGACGACGTGAATATGTTAAGGGTGAAACGTGTTTTTTTATTCCTAGTTCGATCAGGTAATTTTTTTTTGAACATTAAGAGATTTTAGAAATTGCGTATGCATCGCAAGAAAAGGGAAAAGAATAAATCCGATTACAGTGACAATTTTTAAAAATAGTCTTCTTTCTGACAATTCATGGATTTTAACCTTTTAAGTACTCGCTATTTCATTACATATGCATAAGCAATAAATTATGCTAATGCAAGCAGTTTTGTATATTAACAGGCGGCATTCCAGACGTTTTGAGAAAATCTGAAAAATCTACTCATAGTTTTCTGAATTTGAGAAAGTAGTTATTTATTTCAGTTTTAAAACTACGATAAAAGGCGTCATTGATTACATTTCGTGATGAAATATTCTGATTTAAATATTTACGTGATGAAATATTGTAAAAGGTCCGTTTTAACAGCAAACTATTTTGTGAAGAACCTGTTTCAACGATAAATTTTTTTTATGAAGCGTCCGTTACTGTACCCAATTTTTTTCTAAAATGGCACCTCATTAAACAATTTTATTTTAACTTCTTAGTTCAAAAGAATTTATTAAAAATCTGTCCAAACTTGATCAAATTGGTTTTTATGGTTATTTTCCCCCCTTCCTCATTAGTGATACAGCAGATTTCCATAGCTTGTTTGTTTCTTCCTCCGTTAAATATTTCTCCGCGACCTCTAATGTGTGTAATTTATTGACAAGGATTAAAAAAGTATGTATGTTAAAAGTAGTGCTTACTAGACATCCTGTATATAACTTAAATCTGTATGAAATCAAGTCATAAGTGGAAAAATCATGATCTTTATTTTTTTTTCTCATAATATTATTTTGTAAAAATACTAATTATAAGCTAGTTTCTAAACTGTGGTTTCTTTATTAAACAGCAAAAAAGCACTGGTTAAAAAAAAGTCTTTTTTTAAAAATTATCTCTTAAACAATCATAAGAATTTAACTACCGATTTGATTCGGGCAATTAATTTTGAATTTTATGTAATTGGATGTAATTTTTATGTAAGCAAATATAATGTATAAATTTCAAATTCACTGAAAGGAAATTTTTAAATTCCAATATTTAAACTTACTGTCTTGTGATATATCTCATTATTCTGTGATATTTAATTTATTTTACGTGAATCGTATAAAAAATAATACTTTTTAAATGCGGAACATTTTTAAAAATTGTATTAAAATGAAACACCTCAACCTTTTCCTAACATTTTTTAATTATCACAAAATATACCTGTTTAGAGATTTTCGAAATGCATTGTTAATTGATATATTATATTGACTATTATAAAAGAGTTACAATTTAAAATGTTAAATATTAGGCGTCTTTGGCGACCAGCTTGGTCACTTTTCAAAATTATCTTGTACAACTTCTGGACTTTAATAGTAAGCCGAATGCACACCAGGGTTGCAAAAAACCAGGGTTTTTCCAGAAAAACCCAACGGGTGGATTTTTCTAGGTTTTATTGGGCTTTTCTGGGTTTTTCATGTTTTATTGGGGGTTTTTTTTCAAAAGAGAGGGCAGAGGGATAAGTAGAGGAGAGTGGGGTCAATTGTAACATTTTTTACTTAACTATTTTTAACTAACAAAAAATCCAATATATTATTAGTATTAATTGACAGACGAGTAAAGTAGACTATCCTCTACTAGAAAAAAAAATACCTTATTTTAAATGTTATTATATTGGTTATAACAATTTTTGACAGTCGTGCAGTTGTTACAATTGTCCCCACATACGGGGTCAATTGTAACAGTTCATAAATTCAACTAAAACATAGTTAATTATACATATTATCATAGTTGTGATATATTTTTTATTGATCAAAATAGTAGAGATATTTCAGGAGTAAAAATAATAATGAACAGAGACCTAAAGGGTTAAACTTTTAACTTTAAGGGGTTAAAAATTTAATTTATGCTGTGAAAGGTGACAAATAAAATAATGCTCATGCAACATAATATAAATGATGTAGGAAACTATTGGTGGTTCTTAAAGAGTTAAGTAATGGTTTGTAAACATAAGATTATTTATTTTCAGCTGTTACAATCGTCCCTTTGCTTATTGTTACAATCGTCTCCAAGACGCCATTTCAGCTTCATTTGTTAAAAACAATGCTAGTTAATTAACAAAACTAATCTTTTTTATTTTGAAATGTTAATTAAGGTGTCAACTTACATATTCGGTTACTAATTTTTATTTGTTTAAACAAAATTACTTTGTTACAATAAAATATTCAAATACCAAAAAAAGTACTTGCGTGACGTAAAAATATCTTTTGTGATGTAACTCTTTCAAAAGTACATAAAAAATTTTGCCAGCAGGGGTGTACATGTAGATTTATTAAATACACCTTGTGACCCACCTAGGAACCAAATCTAGAACCCGACACTCGAAATTTCTGCTCTGTTACAATCGTATTGACCCCACTCTCCCCTACCTCATTTTAAAAACGCTTTTATTAATAATTAAGTTTAATTTTATGAATCGACTTAACATATAGGTAATTAAAGTGTAATAAATAATTAATACAAATAAATTATCTGAAAAAAGTTACTTATGACATCACGATACAAAATGTTATATGTACTCACATATATCACATATTTGAAACTTAGTCTAACACAGGACTACTTTTTATTTATATTTTAATCTTAAAAAATATTTATGGAATTTTTTTCTTCTTCTTTTGCATAGAAAGCGAATTAAAGGCTCTGATTAATCAATGGTCATACAGTCAAATCCAGATTGTATTATAACACTGATAACCTGATCGATTTATAATGTATTTTCTCTGTGTTTATTTTGAATGAAAATCCTTATGAAAAAACTTTTATTGTAGTATGATTTATACTCAAATTATTCTATTTTTTTATATGAAACCTATACATTTTTCTTCATGAATTCCACAAATAATTTTTCTTTTCAGATTGTTGTTAGTTTTTTCACCATAGGTTCATTTTTTTAGGCTGGATTACATATATATTTCAATACAATAGCTCTTTAATATAACAGAGGATAAAAAAGAAATCAATTTTAGAAGAATCCAGTAAAACACACTTTATCGTGGGTGTTACTGGGTTTTTCAGAGTGGGTTTTACCCAGTAAGACCCACCCGGGTTTTTCTGGGTAGGTGGGTTTTTTGCAACCTGCACAGCACAGCTGAGTTAAAATATTCGAATTCTTCAACCCCTCCCCCAATACTTACAACTTAATTAGTTTAAAAACTATATTAACCAAATTTTTTCACCGTCTTGCTGTTGTCCTCTCCTTTGTCCGCGTTAAAGTATTTTAATTTCAATTTTAACTACTTTCAAAAGATATCCGCGACTATGCCAAAATTCTTCATGCATTAAATTTTAGTTATAATTTTTAATCTACCAGGCAGCCGTTAAATCAAACCAACCACCGTAAGTATAAGTTTGGTCATCAGAATTATTAAAATTATTTCCATCGCTGACGTGAGATAAGATAGAAAATTCCCTCCCCCAATTTTTCATTACTTGTGGTACTACTTCCTCACGCACCGCTCGAGTCATAGTATCGTATAATATATATACAGTTTTACTCTACTTTTCACAACCGTCGTTGAACAGCCGACCCAATTTTGAGTTTACCACAATCAATGTTCAACTCCATGGCCTTGAAATTTTAAACACTATCCAGAAGACAAGAGAACTTCTGAATCAAGTATTGAGAGAAATTAGCCTTCGGAGAGGACTTTCTGATGACGTTACATGGAGAGGAAAACCACGAAAACCTTCCTTGCCACCTTGATCCGTCAGCGAAGGAAGATATTTTCGTCAGCGCGGTGATTGGTGCGATTCGGGTGCGGAATTCGTAACGACCAGCCGTCACTGGGACTCGAACCCCGGTCACCTCATTGGGAGGAGAGCGCTCTCTCTCCTGAGCTACCACGGCTCTATATATGCTATTACTCATAAAAGGCAAGCTTTGTCACCCATAATTGGTATGACAGTATAGGCACCATAGCTTCTTTTATGTTTAAAACTTTTACAGCCATTTTAAAAAGTATCGAAGATAAATCTTATCAGTTACTTATTAAATAAGCTTTTATTTCTATAAAAATACTTAACCTATGACTAATTACTCGGAACTACTTAAATTATTACTTTATACAACCTAATAATGTGAATCTAAATGAGTACTTAACATAAAACTAATTTTTTAACACTACTTAAATTATTCTCAAAAGCAACCTTATAAAATGAATAATAACTGTAGTGTTGCCAATAGATAGAGAAATACTCGAGTTTATGGCATAACATAAGTGATATCTATATAAGCCATAAGTATTTTTCCGTAAATTTCTGTTCAATCCTTACTAATTAATTTTCATATAAACCATCTATTTTACATTTGAATGGATATTTAATTACATTAAATTCGGGCTCAACTTCCCGCATCGAATTGATCGTATTAAGTCATATGGTTGTTAAAATGGTATTCTTCCTTTTTTTTTTCTTTCATGATACTTTTTATTGGGATTCGATTACTTTTTTACGTTAATTATGAGACAGTTTTGATTGTTTTTCTGAAATATCAGCTGTCTACAACTTTTAAATCATTAAATCTTTCGTGTTTAAAATTTCATAAAGTAAGTCTCTTCAGAAATTGAAGTTTACGAATGATACAAATAAAAAACAAATGTTGCGGAAGTAGCTTGTGCAGACATTTTCTTTAATTTAAAATAAAGTTTGAAAGAAAAAAGAATTCTGGAATATAGAGTTTAATTACTTTTTTATTCTCCTTTTTCTGAAAAAAAAAGTATTTTTTTAGATTTTGAAAAAGTGATAAATAAATTACGACTTTATCAGTTAAATCAGAAAAACTTTTCTCCCCTAGTCTTATCTCGAAATTTTATGGCAGTTAATTTTCATTTCATTTTATAAGTGTTAAAAATCATAAAAAAAAATTGGAAAAAAACAGGAGGGGAAAAAATATTTTTACCGTCCCATTTTTTTCTTTCAATTTATTTTTTATGTATGTATAAATCCAAGCTCTGTCAAAATATCTTTCAGTTATCATATTAAAAAGTGTCATAAAAAAACTAAATCTCTTGTTGAAAAAAAGTTACTTCTTTTTCCAGTTCATTAAAAAATTGGGAGTACAACTTGTCATTTTCGCTTTTTTCAGCCCATTTAAGAAAAGTTTTTCGTCACTTTGTTTTTTAGATTTTTTTTGTCGTTATTATTTTTCATTATTTTGCAAATTAGTCTGGATTTTTACGTTGTATTTACTCAAACAAAATTATGAAGATTTAATGCCCTGTTGACTACTTCGTAAAAGTTTAAACTACATGCTGAATAACGAAGATTAAAGAACTATTTTTTGTTAGAATAATTAAAATTAATGGTCGTTAAATTTAAATTTTGCAAAATGTTTGCATATTGATGGTTATACTGATGTAAAGCAATAAGTCTTAGTTCCTTTTTTCAAAGCAATTTTGTCTTTTGGTATTTATGTTTTAAAAACTATGTCTTTCCGTTCTTCTTTATTATTTAAAGAAATTTATAAATGCATTGGACTTAAAAGATTAATTTTTTTGAAAGCGCCCAAAATCGATTTTCAAATAGCAAATAGTCTTTTTACCTTATGTATGTTTATTTTTGCTGAAAAGAACAATAAAATTGTGGTTTATAATTGATCCACGGTTTTATCTTGTGTACTTATCTTTTATCTAACTTTTAATTCGTCGACTGATTATTTTCGAACTTTTGACTGATTTATTGACATTTTACTTAACTTTTTACTCATCTACTGACATTTAATCGGACTTAACGTTCATCGACTTAAATTTTATTTGATTTTTGACACTTATCTACTGAAATTTTATATACTTTTTAATTGGTCTACTGATTTTTAGTTCAACTACTTAAATTTTTAAAAAATTTTATTTGCCTTTTGGCGCTTATCTACTGAATTTTTTTTAATTTTTAACTCGTCTAGTGACATTTCATTTGACATTTAATTCATCTACTAAACTTTTATTTAATTTTTGACACTTTTCTACTGATTGTTTTTAATTTTTAACTCGTCTACTGTCATTTAATTTGACATTTAGTTCATCTACTTAAATTTTATTTAATTTTTGACACTCATCCACTGAAATTTCGTTTGATTTTTAACTTGTCTACTGACATACAATTTAACTTTCAATTCATCTGCTGACATTTTATTTAAATTTTAATATTACAAACCACTATTAAAAGTCAGTATCATACTTTTTACTGGCAATAGTTTTTTGAATATCTAAAGTAATTTATTTTTCTATCACAAACCAATATTTTAATGGCCAATATTGTTATATTTTTTTTCGAGAGAGAGAGACTAGTGAATCTACTAAACAATGTTTTTTTATATTATAAAATTTTGACTTTTAAGATAGAAATTATAGGATTCGCCTAAAATTGATAATGGATGATAAAAAATTAAATAACTAATAATTTTAAAAAAAAATGTAAAATAATTTTTAAAAACACTGAAAATCATTATCACTAGTCACAAGTATTTTCTCAGAAAAACTGATTTAAAGGCTTTTTTCTATTGAAAAATTTATTTTAAACGTTTATAAAAAAAATCAACTACTGTAAACTTTAAAGGAAAAAAATGAAAATCGATCGAATAGTTTCTGAAAAGAGAAAAAAAAAAGAAGATTACATCTAATTTCACATGAATTATTATGTCCGACTTCCCTTAACTCATCTATTAACAGTCTTTTAACTTTCCTTAAAAACAATCCAAATTTTAACTTCCTTAAAAATAGGATTAAACCGAACAATCTACTAATATATTAAAATATTTGTTTAAGTGATTTAACCTTTATTTTTTATTATTATTATATTTTTTTAATTATTTGCAGGATTGAAATTTGTTCTTTTAATTTTTGAGTAAGAGAATGCCATTAAATAAATAACTTGACTAATTTTGAGAAAATGTAAGTTTTTAATATTATCTACTCGGTTTTTCAGAGAATGTATGTATGATTTAATGGAGGAAAACATTTCTCATAACTTTTTAATAACATTTATTGTAATGAACTTGAAAGCGTTATCTTTATTTGGGATTCATACCTATTTATGTTCAATTTAAATCGTTTATGAAAAGGTTTGTAAATTTATTTATATGTAGAGCTCTGTGCTTACCTTCAGTGGCATGTAGTATGCATGCCGGGGCAAATTCTTCAATTTTATGTCTTTGAAAAAAAATAAAAAGTGTTGTCACTAAAACATCCAATTCACTTTAAAAAACATTAGATAAATATATAACTTGTAAGAACCAAAATCCTCATTTTATGTAAATGTAAACAGAAATATTAATCTATGAGAAAAAGGAATTTCCTACAGAATGATATTCTTAATTTTTTCACAAAGAATATTTAAAGAATATTTAAATTTTTTACTTAAGCATAAAAATTAATAAACATGAAGAATTAATCAATAATCACGAAGAATATATGATATTTCTTCTTATTTAACAACTTCATAATCAAATTTGTTTTAAAATCTTATTATGTTTTCCTTCAAGTATGTTTCTTGAGCCAAACATTTACCTGTTAAAAAAATTAATTGCATAATAAAAGTAATTGTAGTTTTAGTGTTCGTATTAAAGTGTCTATAGCCACCTTTAACTGGATATCTCGGACTGTTGTCCCATTGGCTACCCTTTTTGCAAGCCGCTGATATAATTCTAAACTCAATTTTATTTAGATTGAATATTACAAATGTTTGTAGCCAGTTTAAACTTATCTGCTTGCAGGATACACTGTTAAAATTTTCATTCTAAAATTATGGTAAAATAACTTGTCTTTTCATCCGAATAACCGTGAAGTTTACAGCAAAGAACATTTATTTCCTCAATGGTTTTGAAATCATTTACAAAAAGTCTGATTATAAAAGCATGAATACAAAACTATACGGATAATTTTACCATTTACAACTAGCTTTTTTCAAAAACGTAAAAAAAAACTAATTATTTAACTAGACATAGAAGCTCGGCTTTTCAAAAGGTAATGAGCAATGGAGAGTGCCGGACACTAGAAATTCTTTATGTGTTGAAGAGAATGGAAGAATTTATTGTGGTGTCAACACTAGGACTCCAGCTCCAGTCCTGCCGGTCATGAGATTGACAGATAAGTCCGCTCGGCTATGATATGTACGCAGTTGCACAGAACTAAGTAGCTTCATTAGGTCGATTCTAGTTGCTGCGATAAAATTCTGGTTGTTTAACCGTAGTAAGTGAAAGCAGTTAATAAACAGTTTTTTTGAAACTTAACAGTTTGATTACCATTTTATTTATGGTTATTTGACTGTTTTGATTAAATATGGTAAAATAATCATTCAATAAATTGTTGTTTAACCATTTTTTCCGAGAAATTTCTAACAGTCTACCTAAAAAATTGAAAAGCTAGAATTAATTCTATAAAAAACGTAAGTTCTTAAAAATGCGGAAACTTTATCCTCACAATAGTTTGAAAATGGGAAAAAAAATAATCTTCCTTCGCCTTATTTGCTTTTTAAAGCTTTGATTTATCTCTCTCTTTTCGTCATTATTTTTTTTTATGTTTGGTGTTGTAACCAAAAACTTAAAATGGCTACTCGTGTTTCGCGCCATTAATTTAAAAGCCTTAATGATTTAAAGCGATGCTTAAAATTCCAGGAAAGTAATTAGAAAAAAAAAATTTAGTTCTTTACCAAGTTGTTTTAGGTTATTATTGCAATAGATATTTTTTTTCCAATGAGGGGGTTATAATTCGCTTTACAAAATAAGTATATAATTTACTTTGATACATGGATATACGAAGATTTTAACATTTCCTAATAGTTTTTTTTGTCAGATTTTGCTGTCGTCCGCAAAACTTTTAGTTTGCACGTCCCCTCATTTTTCGCTATTTTTTTACGCACGGCCGTCTTTATAGTGGTACCATACACTTTTGAATTCTATCTGTACGCTGAGAATAAAAATATGGTCAAATCTGCTAGAATATGGTAAAATTTACCAAAAATTAGAGAGCAGACGCCAAACGGAGAGACGCCGGGAAAAGATTTCTGGAGAAGACCGTGGCCCATCCAGTGCTGTCGTGCCATTGAAGAAGAAGAAAGATTTTTAGTAAAAGTAATCTAGTGTTAGATGCGTGTTCAAACAGTGCTATAACGGAAAAAAGATTAAGTACTGTTTATTTATTTATCTACCCTTAAAATAATTTTTTAAATGTTTTATAATATTTTGTGTTTTTGTGAAATATTTTTGCAACAAAATGTCATTTCCTTGTGCATTAAACAGCGTATAACGATCGCAGTGCCTATATTTATCGGCAGAATTTATTCCTCGAGTTAATTTAATTTCTACACTAGGAAAAAAATTTGGTCAAAACTAACAGAATGTGATAAAATTTACCGTGTTTCTAGATATAAGGGAGCACTAGAAAGCTCTGTAATTTTTACCGAAGGGCCTTAGTAATCGTTTTGGTAAAATTAGCAATAAAATATGGTTTTATATTAAGTGATGAAATTTTGTAAATGTGGTCAAGCTTGGTAATTTTATCATGATATCTTAGCACATGGCACGAAAACCATTTATTCGGCTGAATTTACTTTTTAGTTATGTTTTTTTTTAAAAAATTTTTTTCACTATGGTATTAAGAACTATAGTTTTGAAAACCAGAATTCCTAGTAAAGCGTTACGATATGAACGGAAAAATTACCATATGAATACTTTAAATACCGTATATTTTGATGTTATTCATGAGAATTATGTTTTTTGTTTTATCAAAAATGCCATCATCATGTAGTAGGTTATTTTAGCAAAATTTTTTTTTTGTTAAATAAATAATTTAGAGTACGTTTTCATGTCGAAATTTCATGAAGAGCTACCAAAAAATTTCACATGAACCGATAAAAAAATGTATTTAATTTGCAGATAACAACTAGCAAAAAATAAAAAAAAAAATAAATTAATTTTTTTTTTTTTTTTTAAATATAAGAAATTGATATAAATTCAAATGTTTTACTTGATTTTTCCCCCTAAAATTATATCTGTAATTATACTTATCCTTTTTACTTCAAATTTGTTGGACGTTTAAATATGCTGTTATAAAAATAGGGGTTGTTAAAATTTAAAGGATTGGCCGAAACTAAAAAAATACAATCAAATTTATGCGATGTGAGCAATAACCCTTAAAGATAAAACATAGAAGAAAACACAATAAAAATCAAGATGTCTTTGTAATGGAGTTTCACATACCTGTTGCAGGTTTACCTTGGGATGTCTAAAATGTTGGAAGAAAAACATGAATGTTCTTAAAAAGGACACAGAATAAATGAGTTCTGGTTGATCAAACAACTGTTCGTTTTATTTCTTAACATCAGCAGATGGTTTGTTAACTAGGATTATAGTAGAACATGACATCGAAGGGGGGACAGCCACAAAAAATAAGCATCAGCACACTAACTTCCGGCATATGATAAGAGGATAGGCCATCAGTGGTGGACCAAGGACCGCTTCTTCAAATCACATTTGGCATTTTCATACCAAAACTTACGAGATGTAACCAAACTCATGGAACGCGGGAGTGGGATGCCGCTGGAGTCATCTTTTTTCAAAAATATCCGTATGGCGAAGAAAAAGAATTCATCACGGTCGGGCTCGACAGCTCACAAGCACCCATGGGGGGTGTAAGAAAAGGTTGATGTTTACTTCAATGAAACATTATGCACGATGAGGATCGCCATCAAATGTCCGCATAAACACCGACGAGAGGGTGTAGGAAAAAACCATGAAAACATCTCCGTCTCTCAAGGAGAGGAGGGGGTAAAAATTAAAAATCCCTGTTAAGGGTTCGTGCGTTTGTTTTGACAACTAAATTTCGAATGTGCCCGCTCCCAGAAATGGGCGGTATTTAAAGAAATAGCTAGAAGTGGAAGTTAAACTTCCTAAAAAGCCAAAAAAATCGAGCTTAAGGAGCGAACTGAACTGAGTTAACTAACCCCTTAAATTTAAGCAGAATTAAATACTAACGGCGACCGTACCGTAACTAAAAACATGTGTTGACATCAAAGGTCGCCGACAGCTTTTTTTTCCAAGAAAAGGAGTGTCTGAGGAATGTGCAAGGAGCTTCCTGGGGAAAATGTCCTCATTGCGCTAACGCGTTAAGGGGCGAGAAGAAAAAAGATGAAGACAATAAAAACTGTATCAAAAATTATAAATTAAGCCGAAAAATTAGTATTTTGATTAATAAAACGGGATATTTAGAAATTAGGCTGTGACTTAATGTCACA